>NC_037672.1:80215147-80501332 GCF_003255815.1 Theropithecus gelada | reverse complement strand
TTTTTTGAGACGGAGTCTCGCTGTGCTCCCAGGCTGGAGTGCAGTGGCGTGATCTCGGCTCACTGCAAGCTCTGCCTCCCGGGTTCACGCCATTCTCCCGCCTCAGCCTCCCAAGTAGCTGAGACTACAGGCGCCCGCCACCACGCCCGGCTAGTTTTTTGTATTTTTAGTAGAGACGGGGTTTTACCATGTTAGCCAGGAAGGTCTCCATCTCCTGACCTCGTGATCCACCCGCCTCGGCCTCCCAAAGTGCTGGGATTACAGGCTTGAGCCACCGCGCCCGGCCACTTCATTTCTTTTATGGCTGAATAATATTCCATTATATGGATATACACCACATTTTGTTTATCAATTTTTTAGTTGATGGAAAGGCCCAGGGTCTTAGGTGGAGTGGCCTAGTGTGTTCCACAAACAGCAATGAAGCCAGGGCAGCTGGAGAGCAAAGAAGGTTGAAGATGGATCAGGTCTCCAGTTGCTGTCTGCGACAACAGTGGAGCAAGGAAAGAAAAAAGGAGGGTGATGTAATTATCCACGCAGAAGAGGATTGTGATTTGGATAAAGGTAGTAGCCTAAGAGGTGTTTAGAAGTGGTCAGACAGAATATACTGATGGATGTGTAATGTGTGAGATAGAGAATTAAAGAATTACTCCAAGGATTTGTGTGTTAAATACGTTCAAAGAGGTCATTTCCTGTGCAAAATGGACCTTCTCCAGCATGTCTTTCCTTTGGAGGCTCAAAAAACTGTAGCGTATTTTACAAAAACTTACGTAGTCCTTAAGATATGCATTGTTCTATTCTAAATACTGTGTGGTAGATCATATTGTTAACTCAATTATGCAGGTGAGGAAAGTGAAGCAAAGAAAGGATAAACACTATGCCAAGGTCCTCTATTTGTATACTTTGAAATGGTGAATTTATGGTATATGAATTAGATCTCAATTAAAATATTAGAAAACAAACTTGCCAAACATTTAACATGGCAACAATCCCTATGATTTGTCCAGAAACTTCATATTTGGGACCTGTGACAGTCATTAAATTAAATATTATTAAGTCATAATGCTGTCTGATTTTTCATAAAGAAAATAAACATGAGGAGATGTTCTGAAATTTTATTCCGACATCCCCCTGAATACTTTTGAACACTCTGGGGGCATCTAGGATAGAAAATTAAGCATCTATCCTAGATGCCCCCAGAGTGTTCAAAAGTATTCAAGTGGCTACTCATTGGGATTTTGATGGTGGTGGTTGTTTGAAAGGATATTTTACTGTACTCACGTTGAATGAATTTGGTTAAGTGCATCTACGGAATTCTATGATTTTTAACTAAACTAGTCCTCACATCTAGAAAATTGCTTTTATGTAGCCCTGACGTCAAAATTGGGAAAATGAAGATTATTTTATTAATACATGACCAAGGCAACAATAAGAAAATGGCAGCTGATATTTCCCCTAATATTAGTTGATGGACTTTTTGAAATGTTTAAGCTCTTATGAATAACGTTGCTTTGGAGATTTCTGTACAAGTTTTTGTGTAGGTGTATGTATTTATTTCTCTTGCATATATACCTAGGGTTGAATGTCCTGGGCCTTTCTACTGATCAGTCTCCCCAGTTATTCACATGGCTTGTTTCCTAGACTTCAGGTATTCTTTTCTCATGGCAGCCTTCCCTGCACATTCCCATTTAAAATGGAAACTGTCTGGGAGTACCCTCTCCCCATCTCCTGCCTTATTTTTTCTCCAGAGCATATATTACCACATTACACAAAATTTGTTTATTGCCTCCTTCCATTATTTTATGTATTCTAAATATTTCCTCTTTATAGCATCCTTTTAATTTCTGTTTTTGTGTGTCTTTTATATTGCACCATTGGCTTAGCTCATGGATTTGTATATTAGAAAGATAACTCTGGAAGCAGCATGCATGATCATGTGACTGGAGGCAGGTGGATTACCCAGGAAATATTTGTAATAACTCAGGTGAGGTATGAGAAAGATCCAGTTTAACACAACAACAATGGGGATGGACAGGGAGTAACACATTTAAGACTATTTAGAAGGCTCACTGATAGATCTTAGTGACTGATTGCATTTGAGTAGTGAGAGAAAAGTTGAAATCAGGAATCAGTCTCAGGTTTGAAAGTGGCAACATTGTTTGTGATGGGGCCATTTATTGAGCAGTGTAGGGAGCAGAATTCTTTGCTTATTTGCTTTTATACGCTTTTTATACAGTAACGATGTAATGTCTTCACAGAAATAGTAATGTCTGTTTTTTTCCAGAAATAATATCCAGAACTAGATGTTAATTTTCATCTCTGGGTAGGAGTGATTTCTATAAATTTAACACTTTAAACTGAAGGCCTTTAATTGTCTCATTTTTTTACCCCCTTTTTTGTAGAAATTTAAAAAGGAAGTTTTGGTTTGCTATGAGATTATGTTTTCTAATTAATTTCAAAACCACAGTCAGAATGTGCGGGATGTAAAAACTGGCTATGGGCAGGGTAAAAGCACATTAATTATTCAGACAGGCATTCCTGCTTATTCCACTCTTGGAGATATCGTGGCTGTCAGAATCTGTCAGCTGTACATAGTTAGTGCCCTTCAGAATTTACAGGCATAAATGGTGACCTTTAGAAATCTGCATAAAGATAAGTCTGATTCGAATGATAGCTGCCAGTCAGTTGAGCAAAGCAAAAGTTGTCAGCTACTACTTAATCCACAGAGCGGGCTGTGAAGCCATGAACAGCAAATGGAGTGTATACAAAACAACAATAATACTTTTTTTTTCCCCACCAAAACAAAAATAAAATTCATTTTTAACAGAATTTTACAAAAGGTTATAACCAATTTCTTGGATCAGTATTTTTGGTGTGTATAGCTTTTCTTACTAAATCTGTTAAAACTTACGTTAAATTTAACAATAATAACTAATTTTAAAATTTAGTTATTTTAAAATAAATGTTTATTATTAAATTTTTATGTTATAAAGTGAGTACATACTCATCGTTACGTTAACTCTGTTTTTTTCTTATTTTTACGGCTAAACCCTGAACTAGCAGTAGAGTAGCCCAGTCAAAATTTTGTATTCTGATCCTTGTCTTGACCAGATATTATTTATCTTAAAGTGTCCACTGCTGTGTCTAACCCACAGCATTGAACAAATATTATCATGGTCCAAAAAAGGCTGCTTATTTCTGCCTGAATCAGGGATGCTATGTTGAATAGAGTGAGGTCTGTTCTGAGCTATAAATATTTATAGATTGGTGTTTTGTGTCATAAACAGTGCATTATTAGCTATTGACTTTTTGTTTTCTTGCGGGAGGGAGATTTGTTCATTGTTCTCTTTCAGTTGACAATATACATTTAAATTTTTTGACAACATACATTTAAAATTACTTATTGTAAATATTTGATGAATTAACAAATATAGATACCTATGCAACCACAACTGTTGCCTTTCCATCTATATTTATGCATATAGTTTTTTTGTTTGTATGCTTTGTTTTCTGTTGAAAATTCTATGAAATGGAAAACCTGTATAGAATTGTGTAATTTTCACATTTAGGATACAAAGCAGTTTTATCATCTAAAAATTTCCTAGTGCTGCTTCTGTGTAGTCAAACACTCTGCCTCTGCCCCTAAATTCCCAGCAACCACAGTCTGTTCTCCATTCCTATGTACCATACAGTGTGTAGCCTTGTGAGATTGACTTCTTTTTCTCAGCATAATACCTTTGAGGTTCATCCTTGTTGTTGAGTGCCCCAATAATTCATTCCTGTTTTTATTGCTGAATGGTATTTTATTGTATAGATGTATCGCAGTTCATTTATCTACCTATTGAAAAACACTTGAGTTATTTCTAATTTGTAGTGATAATAAAAGATTGTGTTCGTTCGTTGGTACTGCTATAAAATAATGCTAGAGGCAAGGCAATTTATAAAGAGAAAAAGATTTATTGTGGCTCATAGTTCTCTAGACTGCACAGGAAGCATGGTACCAGCATCTGTTCTTGTTGGGGGCCTCAGGGAGCTTACAATCATGGCAGAAGGCAAAGAGGGCCCGATGTAGCTCATGGCCAGAGAGAAAGCAAGAGACAGAGGTGGGGATGGTGTCACACTCTTTTAAAAAACCAGATCTCACGTGAACTCAGCGTGAGGACTCACTCCTTGTCAAGAAGGGTACTAAGCCGTTCATGAGGGATTCACCTCCGTGACCCAATCACCTCATACCAGGCTACACCTCTGACATTAGGGATTACATTTCAACATGATGTTTGGAGGGGACAAACATCCAAACCATATCAAAGTTGTTATGAACATTCATTTGCAATGTGTGCGAGTCTGCATGCATGTGTGTAAGTTTTCATCACTCTAGGTTAAATACCCAAGTGTGGGATTGCTGGTCATATAGTAAGTTTATCTATTGATTTTTTTTATTATTATTTCTAAATTTCGTTTCTGTTACCTATTTTGTTCTAGTTTCTATTTATTTCTATTTATGGTGCCATTTTTATTATATAAATTGTTGGTATGCAGAAACTTTTATCTTCTTCAAACGCTGGATTTTGTCAATTTTTTTTTTTTTAACTCTAGTATGACTATGGCAAGACCTGCTCTTATTGATGTTTAGATTTAGGTAAGACAATAATCCAACTGAAAATGCTACTTTTTTTTTTTTTTTTTTGAGATGGAGTCTTGCTCTGTCGCCCAGGTTGGAGTGCAGTGGCGCGATCTCGGCTCACTGCAAGCTCCGCCTCCCGGGTTCACTCCATTCTCCTGCCTCAGCCTCCGGAGTAGCTGGGACTACAGGCGCCCGCCACCTCGCCCGGTTAATTTTTTTTGTATTTTTTAGTAGAGATGGGGTTTCACCGTGTTAGCCAGGATGGTCTCGATCTCCTGACCTCGTGTTTCACCCTCCTTGGCCTCCCAAAGTGCTGGGATTACAGGCTTGAGCCACCGCACCTGGCCAAAATGCTACTTTTATGATATTTTCCTTCCTTGATATTTTTGTCTTTTCTCTATGAATTTTGTCTTGTTTCCTATCGTAGATGATGCCAAAACGATTGACCATAGAAATAAGGCTTAACTGTTTTCCGTAGTGGATGAATATTCAGCTGTTTTATTCTAATTAAAGCTCATGTCAAGTGCCCTTCAGAATTTACGTTGATAAATGGTTTTCTTTTTACGTACAAAAGAGTCTCATGCATGGGCGTGGTGGCTCACGCCTGTAATCCCAGCACTTTGGGAGGCTGAGGCGGGCGGATCAGGAGCTTAGGAGATCGACACCATCCTGGCCAACATGGTGAAACCCCTTCTCTACTAAGAATACAAAAATTCGTCAGGCGTGGTGGCGGGCGCCTGTAGTCCCAGCTACTTGGTAGGCTGAGGCAGGAGAATAGCTTGAACCCGGGAGGCGGAGGTTGCAGTGAGCCCAGATCTCGCCTCCGCACTCCAGACTGGCCACAGAGCAAAACTCCGTCTCAGAAAAAAAGAGAGAAAGAAAGAAAAGAGTCTCATGAGAAAATATTTACAAATGTATTCTAACATATTTGGTCATCTAGTATACAAAACCTCTCTGATTAAATACACCAAATTATGAAACAATGGAAATACAACAAAACATGATTCTGACATTGGATATTAGGTATAGGAACCCAATAAACACTAAAAATCATCATAACATTATTAAATATAGCTGGCTATATCCCTTATATGTGACAGCAAAGTTTCTCTATGTATCTAAGAGCCGCTGAGTTATACACAATTTTCAAATGTGGTTCCTATTGGGAAGAACCCTGAATAAGATTCTCTCCATTCTAAGCCTGGTTTTGCCATTAACTTGCTCTGAGACCCAGGGCACACCACACGATCTCCCTGGATTGTAGTATTCTCACTTGTCCAATTAGCAAGAACAGCACTCTATTATTCACAAATAACCTCCGTGATCTAAAAAAATAAGATGTTGCAATTCTGTGATGAGCCTGGGTCATTGAGAAGAAAAAGTTAGTTGGCCTCTGTGTTTTGTATACTCTTGTGAGAAGTCAAAGATATGTACATTTTTAAAGACCTTAAAAAATACTTAAAGAAAAAGTTTTAGTGCTTGACAGAAATGCACTAAGTAATCCAGTAGCTTAAGTATTATAGAATCATTAATTTTCGTATTGGTTTTCAAAAGCTTAATTTTTAAAAAAAAATTTAGATTAAGCAAGTACATGAGTAAATGTAAATTCATATCCCCATTTTTTAGTACAATGGAATTTTATTGAGCATTACATTTTTTAATTTTTTTCAGAATTTAAAATGTCAGTAATAATTTAGAGCCTTTACTTAATTATGAAACACAGGCTTTATTATAAATTTTCAATTTTTTTTCAGGGTGAATATACATTTTTAAAATTTTCAAGCTTGTATGCTTACAAGAAAAGGAAACATTAAACATATCACTTTTACTTATATTGGTGTAATGCAGAACATTAAGTACCATCTTTCAAATGCTAATTAATGTCATCATAACCCTTGAAGAGGAATGAAGAATAAAATATGTTAATTTGAATTTACTTTAAAATAAATCATTTATTTAGTGCATATTGTATTAGCGTCTGGTGTGCATAAGACCTCGGCTGTGTTCTGGAGTAATAATGTCATACCATCTGGAGAAAACTGGAAGTCTAGTTGGGGATACAGAAACATGGACTGCTAGCTGTATGATAATATGACAAGTACTCTAATAGGAACATGAGGAATAGAGAGTAATTAATTCTTAATAAAATTCTTTGTGAAAACTTTGCAGATTTCATAGCATATGAAAAGGATCTTATTAGTGGAGAACAGAGAATGGGCTTTCTAAGAGTATGGTCATGGTAAGACCATATTATTTATTATAAAATAATGAATAATCTGTTTTGGAGAAAATATAATTTTCCTGAGTGATAGAGTATTGGATTAGGAAGCAAACAAGAGGAAATTTAAGGACATGTTAGGAGAACTCTTTTTATATTATTATGTATTTAGTAGAGACCTAAGTATACAGGTATTATTGTGATATTGTTTTATTAAATAATAAGATCTCCAAAGAGTGTAAGACATACATTAAAGATGGGATTAAATGATCAGATAAAAATCTGAAATGGATGGCTGGATCGGATAGCCATTCATTGGTAGTATTCTTTGAACGGATAGTATTTTTGAACAGATAGTATTCTTCGCACTGTTCCCAAAATGCAGTGCCCTAAGCACTGATGAAAAGTTCAAATGACAAACTCCCCTCACTGAACTTTTACACAAACCATTGAATACCGAACTTTTTCTTCTTTAAAACAGCACAAATTTTATGCTTAAATATATATTTAAAAAATTACATATCTTCCCTATCCATCCAGTATACAATACATGTAGTTTTTCCTTGATTTCTAAAATGTGTTTGTGGAAGAGAATTTAAGAAAAGAAATAAAGAAATTGGATTGCTTGGTTTAGTTTACTGCTGTCTTCAGTGTTCTGAGAACAATAATGCAATTAGCTAAAATGTTTATTCACAAAATTTAATTCCTGGGGAGTATATTCTCAAATTGCCTCTTACAAGCATAATGGAAGCAAGCAGTTGTTTGCTGACTTTGTTGCCAAAATTCTGAATGGCTAGATTTTTATAAAACTTGGGTATAATGTATGTATAATCTTATAAACTCTCCATTTTAAAATTAAATGAAGAAACTAAATTTTATACATACTTTTGTTAATTGTGTTTCAGTGTTCTCAGCCACAACTGAAAAAATCTTCAGTGTTATTAATTATTCCACAAATAAAAATTTTAATAGATTATGTTTCATTTCAATTTAATTTCATATCTGATTAAATACACTGAACTAATAGTATTTTTGGATTGTCAGTTCCAGGACAATCTAGTGATAAGGTGGTTGAAAATGTAAGTGTGATATTTATTCTGGACATAGTATAAATATTCAAGAAAAATGAATGCTTCTTCTCATTACATTAGTATCAGTCAATATTGCAGCAGTAATTCCCTATGATACCACCTTTGAAAATAATTGCTCATAGGATAAGAACAGAGGAAATGTATTATAAAAACCTTTGCTGTATATATAGCTTATATGGCTTCTGAAAAGCACATTGTGCTAATGCTAATTGACAAACAAGGAATAATGAATGAATGAAGTCATCCACCAAACTAACCAGGGTGTTTTGTTGTTTAAGACCACAATTTATTCACAAAACTTATACAGATAATTTCTATTAACTTTGCTTTACTGTTATTGTTATTTCAGGTGCTTTCTCTCTCAGCTGGTCTATTTTCCAGCTTTAGTTAAAACATACTCACTATTATATGTTAATTTTACACAACAAATATAATAAAAATATGAAGGTTTTAATAGGTAATGACCTATTCTGGATTTGTTTGATAAAATATTATAACAAATTAAAGCTTTCGCTGAAAAAATAGCCAATTGTAACTCATTTGAAAGAGACCAGAAAATGATAATGTATCAGAAAATGATATCTGAAAATGTTTTAACTGGCATGGACTTCAATAAAATACCAGGGGAACAAATTTAATATAAAACAAATTGGAAAACTTTGATATGGATGGGAATAGCTGAAGTGTTAACGTAGAAAGAGGAGCGCATAGATTTATTATCCCACCTGTTGAGAGCACATTGAGCTAATGCTAATTGACAAACAAGGAATAATGAATGAATGGAGTCTCCACCAAACTAACCAGGGTGTTTTGTTGTTGTGAGACCATAAGTTTGGAAAAACACACCTGAATTGAGATCATATTCAAATTGCATTTACTGTAGCCTATTTTAGCTAAGGAGGGAAAGGATTTATTTGTAAAGCGCTACCTACAGTGTGCTTTTCACCCAAGTGCTTGACAGATTTCCTATACATACATGTCATCTGGTGACAACATCCTTTTAGCTTTAGCTGTAGCAGAAAGTGAACTTTTAACAAAGTTTAAAATTAGTGAAAAACCATTAGATTTTTCTCATTATTTATATTTAATATATTTAGAATGCAAACTAAATTATAATGTTGGACCATTTCTGTCATTAATGATGATAAAGTTTGTCATTTAAAAAAAGACGTTATTTACTTTTTTGATAATGCCATAGATCAGCCCAAATTGAGTATTTAAAAAATAAAACTTTTATAGGAATATACCTATCAAATTACATAATCACATTTGTGATGTTAATCCCTAAGGAGAGAGTCTTATCTGCTTTATATTGGCTGAATGATGGCCAACTTGATTCAGTTGAACTGAGGTGTTGGGCATTGTTTTATTTTAAGGACTTTGATCTCTAACAACCTATTGTACAGTGTAGGTCAAAATGATGAGTAACCAACACAATTTTGACTTTCCCAATCACTGTCTTTTTTGTTGCATCAAAGCTTTTATCATCCAGGAGGGAAATCTTTGTCATTGTTATTACTGTATAAAGTAGTAAATATAAATTTACTATAAATCTACCTTTTTTCCAGCAAATGTATTCATTTATAATTCAACACCAATAGTATGTATTTTTATAGTACTTTGGCCTTTTTGAAACTTCTCACATGTAAATGCATATTCAAGTTAAATTCACTGAGTGTCTATTATGTTCTAGGCCCTATGAAACATGCTTTCATGTAATTTACTAAATAATCTATTAGCCTAGTAAGAAATAAATTATTATTATTATTCCTGCTGAATGAGACTTTGATTCAGGAAAATAAAAAAGTTTATATTTTATTAGTTTTCTAATATGATAAGTATATATACTATAAAATAATACAAAACAACAAGAATAGTGCAGTTTCTAGGACTTCAATATTTTAGCAAATATCATCACATTTTATGACATTATTTACAATTGTTACCAAATTATATAAAGTTAAGTCTTTGAAACCACAAACTTTTTTTCTTGCACATTAACATTGCCTCTGTCTTTTTCCTGTTGTTAAAAACTTTTCACTTGTTCTCCTCACAAGCTTTTAAAATTTCAAATGAATTTCACAATCATTCTAGGAAGTAATCCATTTACAGAAAAATAAATTAAGGAACAGGACAGATGTGACTGAAGCTGAGTCACGCTCCATTTGTGTTCTCTCCAGCCTTAAACACAAATAGTCAAAAAGAAATGAGGCAAATGTGGGCATGTTGGGCGGTGGGGAATATGAAAGCACATGACCTTCTGTGGTCCTGCTTTTTCAAACTCCTTCAGGGCCCACCTTATTGCCTAGAGAGTTGTGAGTTGAAAGCATCTTTTTAGCTCTCAATTCCTGGTTTTCTCTCTTGTTTATTTCTTTACTTTTACACTCTTTTACACCACATAGCCAGAATATTAGTATTCCTAAGATTCTGGGTGAGAAGAGTTCTGTGCTTCAATTTTCTAATTGCTTCATATGAATACCTCTACCAGGAAGGTTTGATAACCCGTAGTATTAGCGAATTTCCTATAAAAAATTGTCAGTATTAACTGGCCTTTTCAGGCTCCAAGGGGTATGTTGAATCTCTTATCACTAAGAATCATTTCTCCAAAGACAGATTTTAAACTTTAAATGAAAGACTCTATTTCTCTGTCTTTGACTCCCAAGATCACTGGAATGTATAGCTGCTGAAAATATAATGGGTAAATAATAAAGTGGTCATTGGAGAGCTGTCCATGCTGTAATTTGAACAGGCAAGTAAATTTGGACTTTGTAAACAGATCTCTGTTGAAATTTCTGGAGGGAGCCATTCTTCATATTATTGTTGATGTCTTTATCATGCTCACCAGGCTAGACTCTGAATGATGAAATAATAAAGTGATATTGGTTTTGATGTGTTTTACTTTACCTTGTGAAAAAAATCATTGAACAATGTCTCGCTGAAACTGCAATCCTGGAAGCGTTAATGCTCTTTGTGATATGTTCAAGAATTAAGAATAAGATCATTGAAAGGAATATGATTAAAGAGTATTTTACTAGAAAGCAGACTTTGGAACTTTAAAAAGAAAAAAAAATGATGATTTTTACTTTGAATTTGGATGAATTGAAAAAAAATAAATTTTAGTAGACCCTTATTTTTCTGGTGATAGTCAATGACAATCAAACGTATTGACAATAAATTATACCACATTCCAACCTGAAGATGGATTATTCTTTTTTCACTGAGATAAGTTATCTTTTTTTTTCTTATGTCTACTAATATTTAAGACCTGGCAAGAATTTTGAATTTAAAATCTTCAGCCAGACCTGGTTAGCAAGTTTCATTCATGTTGGTCCTATCTAGCAAACTTAACCTAATTACTTTACTTGGTAAAGTAATTACTTCATTTTTGCCTTTCCTGTCTTCCCTAGGTTTTACTGACCTTTCCATCTTTTTGACTTCTTCTGTTTTTTTATCCTCCCATTTCATTTATGGAACCTCTGGTATACAATGTCTTTCTCTTCTGTCTGTCTCTCCGTCTCTCAATATATTTGACTCCCTTGCCATAGTCTTGAAATAAGAACTGATATATTCAAAGGATCTTTCAAAATGTAATATCTAATCTGATATAAAGAACATGTAAATAAAGGAATCTTAATTTTTATCCTTCTCTTTCCTCTCGTCGTCTTTTACGTGCACTTTTTCTCTTTCCAAAACTGTGTCTCCTTAACTTCCCCCAACCCCCACCAAAACACATATATGTGCTTTTTCTTCTATCATTCTGTCTAACTGCAAAGAAAAGAATAACTTACTCTTGGGTTACTTGAATTTATTCACATATTCTAATTAGAAATAAAAGTCCTGAATGGACCATTTATAGGACAGGACAATCCTTTACTTGTAAGTAGAAAGCATATGGAAATGGAAATTGTTGATGGAATCAGACGTTACTAAAATTATTATTTATTCTAATGTCAAAATGACGTTGGAAGTAAAAATTGTTTATGTCAGTTAATACTCAAATATTTAGTTAAGGATGTATAATATTTAAATGAAATATGTAAAATGCTCAGGAATAGAGATGATTTTAAAATATTTTTCACAGTAAGAATTAATTAGCAAAGTGAACTGCTTACTAATTTAGCCATAACTTTGAAAGTCTGCATTAAGATATAATCTTAAAAACAAAATATTTTCAGTGTGAAATAAAATTTGAAATGACAAAATTTATATCAGACAATGACATATAACAAAATTATTAAAACAATCCCAATTTCATCTTTTTAGGTTCATTTCATTAGTTTTCAAGATCTGTTTTACAAATGTCATGTGTGCACATTCAAGGTAATTAGATTTATAAAGATAAGTAGAAGATGTCAACAAATAGTAAGAGAAATGTCACTATTCTGTAGTGAATAATTTAAAAATATTAAATCAACATCTAAAACTACTAGTACTGGTTCTACTACAAAGATACCCCTTAAGCTTCATGGACCTCAATTTCTACGCTAAAACCTGAGAGTGTTGGACTTAATGACTAAGATAGCCTCTGAACTCTAAAAATTTAATATTTAAAATCTTCCCTCTTGCTCTATAAATTTAACCTGCTTCCTTTGGGATTTTAGGAATGAGAAGGGATGCCATTTGTGTTTGCTCTTATAGATGTTAAGGTAGACAAGAAGCTCAGTTGGAATGACAGAGTATAATTTCTACATTTAAATGTTGTGTTGACTAATGCAATAAATTTGTACTCTGTTATAAGTAGAAGTGATGAGTACCAAGGCATACGATCAGTGCAAGTATACCCCTGAGACAATTTTCAGCGAATCAAAATAATCAGCAAGAGAGCATATATTTCCTTAATGGAGTACTGAGAGTTTATTAGCTTCTACTGGAGTGCTCATTTAAAAAAAAAAAAAAAAAAAAAAAGGAGAAAAGGGAAAGATTCAGTTTAGTTTTTAAGCTTCAGTTAAAGGATTTTGCCAATGTTATTTGCATGGTTAATATATCTAGAAGGGTTAATTTTATATTGAAGAAACCAAGGTAGTAATTATAGAAATGAATATAAATATTACCTGTGGATTTGAGGAATTAAAATGTCACATAGTTTCATTTTTTACTTTACTATGTCAGACCTGTGTTAAAAAGCTGTTGCTCCAGTTGAACAAGCGAGTGAAATAAATATAGGGGGAAAAAAAACAAAAAAAAAAAACCTTTTACAGTATATAAAAAGAAGAAAAACGATATACTTTTTATTTTCTAGAGGTGATGAAAAGTGAACTAGAAATAATTCCTCTGTTAAACCAGGCATTTTGTAAAAGAGAACCATCACTATATATTGTTTCTGGGATTCCTTGTGAATAACTGGCAATGTGGGGCTATAGTAGTCACAGCGCTTTATTCCTTCCAAATCAGTTATTGTGCTGCTAATTAGAATTGGATATTGGTGGTAGTGGAAATGGGGAAAACTATCAATGTTACTTTGTGTTAAATTTTAATCACACAAGTTAGGACATTCAGAATTATGGTTTCCATGGTAACCACAACACTGAGTCCTGTGTGAAGGCATTACAGTGGGGGTCTTTGATTAAAAGAAAGTAAACCAGAAGTGAAACAAAAATCTCCATATGTGCAGCTAAAGTTACAAAAAAAAAAAAAAAAAATTCCTGCTCCCTTGTCCTTAATTATATTTCCTTAATGGTATGTCACGTGCTTGTGCAGTACACTGAAAGGTCTGTTAGAATTCTCATGAGGTTGCTCTGTTTGCATTAGATTTAAAATGATTATTTTTATAGCACCTTTTGCATTTTTGAATTTATCTTTTCTCATTTTAAAAATAATTATAGAATCTGACTTTAGGGACCCTGTGACAATTTATGTGTAAGGAAGATTTAAAAAAAAATTTTTTTTTTTTTTAAATGCAGTGGATAGAATTATAGTCCTGGAATTTTTGCTGATAATTTTTCATTTTGAATGAGGTTAAGAAAGTTATTTAAAGTTTCATTTTTATTAAGTTAATTTTTATCACATAGAACAACGTAAGCAACAAATTGTACTGATTAATTCAGGGTGTGTAGAATACTGGATCTATTAAAAAGAGTGTAACTGTAAAAAGGAGTTGGGGTCACTGATCACTGCAGACAAAATATATTTGGAGAACATTTATTTTTGAAGAACACATTTAACCCGGAGATAATAATCATTAAACGATTATATTACATTCCTGCACCATTTTAAATAAAAATGAAATATTTAGTGTATAATGGAAAACAGTTATGTTTCACACAATTAAATACATGCATAGGCATGATGAGAAATGCTTCTGCTGTAGAAACAGAAAAGCCTGCTCAAATGTAGAGTTTTTTTTGTGTAAGAATGATCTATTGAACAACTATTATGGTTTAAATTTTGCTAAGTTTATTATCATCTAAGTTGAAATGTTTCAGGAAACATACAGTCTAGTGGTATTTTTGTCGAAAATAAGTAAACATAAGGACACAGAGTTTTCTACATTTTCATCTTTAAATATGGAAAATGCTAGTAAGACTAATATTTCTCACAATGTGGTTCAAAAACCCGTAACATGTATTCAAACCAGGTATGTAGATTCAGTATTTCTCTAGTAATCCTTAGGCATAGGTGAATGCCAGTGTTTCAGCTTTGAAGATCAAACATCATTTTACAGACCATTAATCTGTTGAAGAGGTCAGCAAACCTTTTGAGTAAAGGGCCAGATAGTAAACACTTTAGGCGTCGCGGGACATGTGGTCTTTCCTAACTGCTCAGCTTCCCTGTTGTAGTGCAAAAGCAGCTTTAGTCAATAAGTAAACAAATGAACATAGCCATATTCCAATAACATTTTAATAGGTGCTGAAATTTGAGGTTCCTATAATTTTCACATGTCATGAAATATTTCTTCCTCTTTGACTTTCTTCAACACTTACAAAATGTAAAAATCTTAGCTTGAAAGATTTACAAAAACAAGCAGTGTGGCAAATTAATCTTGTGGGCTGTAGTTTGCTAAAGCCTGGTCTATTGGATGTCCTGTGTTTTGTACAGGAAGGGGTTGTTTGTTCGTTTATTTTGATATTATTTACCTGCGTGAGAAAAGTTAGTGCTTAAGTATTCATAAATATATTTTTTTAAATTATTCTTTGTTTCCACCAATGATTGAATCATTTGATGATCCATTCCCCATTTTGAAATTATAATGCTGTCATCTACATGGATTTGGTAGGTTCAATAAGTAGCACTGTTTTAACACATATGAATTTTAATCAAGTTGAGAGCTAGACAAAGATTTGGACAGATCAACTTAAAAATGTTAATAAAGTAGTTGGAGCATGTAGCTGCAATGGGCTTCCTAATATCACACCTCAAATTAAGCAGTTTCAGGCACAGCGGGATACAAACACATCTCTTAGGTAAGGTGATGCTGCTACAACACTTATGGTGTGGAATAATACACCAGAATCTCTTTCCCTTTGCATGCTTGGCTGCCCGGAGATGGGAGAGGGAAAAGAAATGAACTGAGTATGTCAGGTTCTTTTCCTAAACTTATCAGCTAGAGAAGTCACCCTTTTTCCCTCCAGCAGAGTGAAGAAACACTGGCAACTGCCAGAAACTTACGTTAAATGTTATTCTTTCTTAATAAAAATGAATTTGGTGAGGAGTGGGGCAGGGGGGGCTTTTCCATCATATTTCATTTATTCATTCATTTATTCATTCACTCATTTAACAAGTTTTTTTAGTTACCTGTTGTATTTATCTGCTTGGGCTGCCTTAACAAAATACCATTGTTTAGGTGGCTTAAAAATAGTAGTTTATTTTCCCATATTTCTGGAGGCTACAAGTCTCCCATTTCAAGGTGCCAGTTTCCAGTGTAGGCCCTCGTCCTGGCTTGTGTATGACTGCCTTCTCACTATATCCTCACCTGGTCTTTCCTTATTGTGTGCGCACAGGGAGCGGGAACTCTCTGGTGTAAGAGCACTAATCCTACTGGAAAAAGGCTTCATCCTTGTAACACAATAAGATATACATATTTGTTCTGTATCCCAGTTTCCTGACACACAACTCCTAAAACCTTTAGAATCTCTGAAGTGACAAGTGTCTTTTTGTAGGCTAATGAGATTAATAGTGGCTGAAAGCTCCTAAATACCTTCAGAATCTGGACTAGTTTCCGGGGACATCAACCATGTGATTAGAAGGTGGGAACTGAATATCCTACCATCTAACCTCCAGAAGTGAGAAAGGGCCTGGAAATAGATTCAGCCACCAATTGCTAATGATTGTCAAATCATGCCTACTTAGTGAAGTCTCATAACCCAGAGAGATTCTCAGTTGGTGTGCAGTGAAGGTGCTGGGAGGCTGTTGCACTAGAGAAGACCTTGAAGCCCCGTGCTCCTTTTCCCATACTTTGCCTTATGCATCTCTTCCACCTGGTTGTTTATCAGTTGTATGCTTTTATAATAAATTGGTAATTCAGAATCAACTGTGCAAGCATTTTAACAAATTATTGAACCCAAGGAGTTGTTTGTGGAAATCTGCTATTCATAGCTAGGGAGTCAGAGGTGCAGTTGGTTATTGGGATTTGCAACAGGTGTCTGAAGTTGGGGGACAGGCGGTGTGATTGACCCCTTAACCTGTGGAGTCCGTGCTAACCCTAGGTAGATGGTGTCAGTATTGAACTAAATTATAGGACACACAACTGGTACCTGGAGAGCTGGAGAATTGGTTGGTGTGAGGAAAATCCCCACACATTTGGTGACCAGAAGTATTGGGGGTAATAGTAGTATAGTGAGAA
Source organism: Theropithecus gelada (assembly GCF_003255815.1). Lineage (NCBI taxonomy): Eukaryota > Metazoa > Chordata > Mammalia > Primates > Cercopithecidae > Theropithecus > Theropithecus gelada. The sequence goes on along the minus strand of NC_037672.1, from coordinate 80,484,623 downwards.
AATAGGCATTTTACTTTCAACCCTTATCATCTTATTTAATCTTAATTGCTTCCTTAGAGGCTTCATCTTTAAATACAGTCACTTTGGGGTTTAGGGCTTCAATATAAGAAACGTTAGGGGACAACATTCAGTCTATAATATCTACACTGTACCGGGTTCTCTGCTAGTTAGTAGATATATAATAGTTAGCAAGTTTCTGGCAGCATGGTGTTTACAGTCCATTGGCAGAGACAGGCATAACTAAAATAATTGCACTAACTAATATGTAACTGAAAACTGAAATAAATTCTCTGAATGAATGGAACAATATCATTTGACTGCATTATAATTATAAAGAATGTATATGCCATATACAATAAACCAATCTAACCTAGCCCAGTGTGTTCAGAGCAGACCTCCCTGAGGACTAGAAAGGAGTGTTCTAAAGAAAGGAAACATTTTGAGAGCATGTTTTCCTGTTTAGTTACTCTGAGGAAGACTAGTACCTTGCTATTTTCCAATTGCAATGGACTTTTTGCTGTACAAAAATACAGGAATAAATCCATGGGCTATAAAAAGTTACTTGGTTGAACTTCAAATGGTTTACCTGAAAATGCATAGAATCATGTCATTGAGCATTTCTTTATTCTGGCTTTAATATTTATTATTGTGGAGGATGCCTCAGGTGGGTGTGACTGCTGAGAAGTGAGAACACTCTTTAAATATGTCAGTTTTAAAAAAAATCACCACCCTGAATAAGAATTATAAAAATGTTTATGCTATATATAAGTCATTTGGTCTCAATCAACACCATGTTCACTTTTGTCCTTCGCAAAAAGTATCTGGTTAATATTAATCAAGAAGGCAGATCCATTTGTGTTTTCAATAATCAAGTCAAAAAGTGTCAGGGTGGTGATTAAATAATGGCTTAGATGTAAAGCTTTTTAGTTTTTAGAACCCTGATGTGTTACTGTGTTGCTAGTATCCTCATATTGCAGAGAAATATCTAACAATGTTTAAAATGCACATAAGAATATCATCTAAAATGATGGTATTCATATAAACAGGTGAGATATAAAAATAATGGAATAACTATGCTTACCTGGGACTCTACTTGGTCAGAAGTTCTTTGTTAACCCCTTTTCCAGACTTGATCTCAGGAAGGCTTCATAGTAGCTACTTACTTCTTTGGAATGAAATGAAATTAATTGAGGAAGGAATCTTGTATGAGTTTTAGACTTCATGAGTCTTTGGAACCACTGCTACCTGCCCATTATGGAGAATTTTAAAATAATGGCAGATTAAAAACTAATTGATTTTGCACTGAATAAGCAATTCCAGTAGGAAAGGAAACACGGAATTTCTTAGGCTTTAACATACTTTCTTATGTGTGTGATTAGTATTATAGTAACTATACATTTCTTGTTACTGTATGTAAAGGACACAGTTCTGTAACAGGTATTATTTGTAAATGTTTAGCACTGCATATGAGCTGTGTTTATTATGAGCTACCCAGTTTAGATGCATATCTATAGTAATTCTATAATTTGAGATTTATGATGAAAGAAATTCTATAATTTGAGATTTATGACAATAAAAATTTTGTTAAGTTACTGAAGCATTCCTATAGCATGAGAACTGTCCATTAAGCCTAATGGAATACCAAACTGTCTTCTGGCACACATCACTTATTTCAGTTTATTCAAATCCCTTGTAGTCCTCAGATAAAAATACAATATGTAAAATATATGCTGAATATTAGTACACACTATGAGATACAGTATTTTTTAAAAAACAAAAACTAGAGATAAAATAGAATTTGGAATCACAGATTTTTTTACCCTAACTTTGCCAAATTCTTATGTTGAGAAGCTTTTTTGTATTAAATGCAAAACATGTTTTCCACATTGCCTAATGGTAAGCTTTCTAAATAATTAACATTACTCAGTGTAATGGTCAGCCACAATCAGAAAAAGAACACATTTTCTTCTGTATAATTCAACATCTGGATGTCACTATAATGCTAAACCTACCAGAAATACTCTTTGCCAGATGTGACTTATAGTTACATTATACTTTATTCAGTTCAGCCAAATGTATTTGAAAAGAAGTCAAAGATATCACCAGGAATAAACAAACTTCAAACATTTTATACATTCATTCACTGAAGTGGTAAAAACATTCATAATGAAAATAGTTAATACTTATTAAGAAGGCCTTATATATCTACTGTCTGCATATGTATTATCTTGTTTAATTTTTACTCTGTGAGAACAGATTCTGTGTGCTCCTCAAAGACAGATGAGAAAACTGAGGACAAAAAAAAATTGTGGAATGTCACACAGCTAACATGTGGGAAAGCCAAGCTTTGAATCCAGGCTGACACCCAAGGCCATACAATATAGCTTCCGTCTATTTGGCCATAGTGTAGGGTAACTTTTGACCCTACCTATAAAAATAAGTTGGGTGGTTAAATTGCATAGGTTAAATGACTTAATTCTCATAATTAATGAGGGAGTACATATTGCTTATATAAATTACTAATACATTTTAAAGATGATATATATTATTAAAGTAGGTAAGATACTATTTTATCAATATGTCTTTCTCCATTGAACTTGCAGATTTTTTTGATGTTTAATGTTGTTTTTACTATCTCTGTATTGACACATGATGCATTTAATAAAAAACTAAGTGGGGTGTTATGTCATTCCTAGACTTACATTATTTTAAATTTAGCATTTTTCTTTGTATTTATTAAAAAATACTAGGATATATATGTGGTTAATAAATCATTGGAGATATTAAACATTTGAAATATTACACATTCATGTTTGGAGAGGCAAGGGTAGTTCAGATATTTTAACTGTAATGTGTTTGTACAAGAAAAATACTCTGCACAAATTATTCAGCATGCCAGGTTGGTAAAAATATAAAACACTGTTAGTATTGTTCTTTAATAGGTGAGCTTATCTCCTATAATGGCTAAATGATGTCATTGGAATTTCCTTCAGCTAATAACAGTATGCTACATACTACAAATCATTCCATGGAACCAACTGTCATAAATGAGAGTGTAAGGTTTTATATTTCAACTAAGGTTAGAAATAACAAAATAAAATATTATGGATACGATTAACTTAGTCTGATTTGTAAAGGTCTTATTGCATTCCTAAGGCATTCTAAGTTAGGCAAATAATTATACAAGTAATTCAGCAGGATGTCTGTAATTGGTTTCAGTGATAAAATTTATATTCAGTGCCTAAATCTGAAACAATAAACCCTTACAATAATTTATTATAATTTTGCAGATTTCATAATAAGGATAATTTGAGTTTTTTTTTTTTTTTTTTGTAACTGGAAGTCAAGATAGCATCCACATGAAAAAATTGCAGGTCAAGATAGCATCCNGTAACTGGAAGTCAAGATAGCATCCACATGAAAAAATTGCAGGTCAAGATAGCATCCACATGAAAAAATTACATTAAAAATTATGCTAAAGTAGCATGTTTAAAAAATAACTTGCTTTGATATTGCAGAAGTAGATATATCATTAGTCTTCACATATTAATTTTCTTTTTTCTCAAAATATATAATGAAAAAATAGTCTCTGCCTTTTAAAACTTGAATAAAGTCTGAAAGTATAATACAATAAATACTTAGTCCCTTAATTTCATTTCTTTACATCTTATGAAGCCTTCAAACTTCAAGATCGGTGGTTCTCACAAATTTTCTGTATTCACAACATGCTGATGGTGTCACCGAGGTGTCCACAAGAAACTGAAGAAAACAACCAGCTGTGTAAACCAATTTTTAGTTTAACTTGCATCTTGTTTTACCTGCCAAGCAAAGCTCTGCAGTAACAGTTTCTCTGTCATCACTGAAGAACAACTTGAAGGGTTAGAAAAAGGCAGTAGAGATTCAAATCCCAAGAGATGAGGGAGACTGCATTGGCTCATATGTAATGTACATACTTTACCATTAATTTTACAAACGCATGCATTTAAAGCTATAAAAACACTTTTGGCTTGCATTCTCAAGTATGTATGTCCTCTCTAAATGAATGAGTTCACTGGAGAATGAATGAATACATGACTGAATGGAGAAGCAAATAAAGGGATCCTTTGTCAATCCTGAACTCAAAATTATAAATTGGTTTTCCATAACAAACATTTTGTAGATTATCATTAGGAGGAATGCATCTGGAAAAATAGCTATCTAAATACATATGTTAGTAACTCTATATTACATCATTTCTGAAATGAGAAATTGGGGCTTCTGGCAGGGACTGGGGTTGTAGAGCCAGGAGAGGGAAGAGGAAAGGAAAATAAGAGAAAAACAAATTAAAATGAAGGAACCCAGTACTATTTATAAGATGGATCTAAGAATGTCAGAGAAATCTCACCAGAATTTAAACTCCTGCAAGGGTTTTTTTAAAGATCACATAAAATTGACTATTTAAACTCTTCTGTGTGTTTTCTTTTTGTTAAAGATTTTCCTTCCCTTGGTCTTCAATGAATTCCAAATGCGTTGAGCTTATTAGCTTGGTTCTTGCCTCTCTCGCTGAGCCCCAGTTGGCCAATGAGAAGGCTATTTTAAACTACTGACCCTGCACCTGGGTATTTGCAGCCCATGGGGGTATTAGCTGCTGTCCTTTTTTTTTTTTTTTTTTTTTTTTTTTCCTGCTCTGCTGCTTGTAAAGACTTGCTTTGTTGCCGACTATACAGAGATTACTTTGATCATTCCCTGCTTATGAGAACAGATTTCCATAAGCCCTACATATATTTTCCAGTTCTTATTGGTATGGAGAACTGGCCGGACTGTAGCCTGGTTTTCTGTCTTAAGCCTTGTGAAAATGTCCCCTACTTACCAATATTTAAATTGGAAATAAATTATTTAATCTAGATTATTTAATTATTTATATAGAGTACAAAAGAAGCAGTCATGATACATTTTAAAGCTCTTAAAATTAATATGTATGGTTTTAGACTAAGATTCAAATATAAATTGAGTTATAACCTGATTTTTTTTCTTGGAAGTGAGAAAACACTGAGTCTGGATGATGCTAAAGTATTTGTGTTGCCTCTTGCCAAGTCTAACATGCTTTTAAGCTTATTTCTAAGAGTGTTTAAATCCTTTATGTGGATTAATTTCAAATAAACATCAGGAATAAAGAAAACTGTTGATTCTTAAGATTAAATATATTGGCTTTAAAATCTTATGCAGTTTCTGCATTAATTTTGTATTCCTGACCCTTAATGTGTCATCAAAAACAATCATTTTTGCTATGAATTACAATACTTGCATATTCTGCCCCAGGACTATCTCTGCCTGGTTCATTAACTTGCTTTTCAAGTTACATTATAATAAAAGTCAAGATATGCTTTGAGGAAAAGAAAGTCACTAAAAAAATCCCAGTTAGTTGAAAAATTTTATTATATATGTTATATATATAATATATATGTAAAGTCTATCTATATATATAATATATATATAAAGTCTATCTCATTCAAAGCTTTTCCTTTTTTCCTTTTCATATTTATCAAGCAGGATATAGTTCATTTTTCTTTTCTGATGTTTAAGAATAAGGCATTGTGATAGCCTTAATTAATTCATAGTTCCAAAATGCTAGTTCACATGAATGATACAAAAGAAAAGCATTCAGAAAGCCTAATTGTGTAGAGGTCTAAATGTCTCCGTTATCGACACTCTGTCTTAGCAATATTTTTTAAAATAATGTGATCATATGCCTTTTTTAACCAAAATTTGATCCGTAAAATAAAACGTCATGATTTTTATTATTACAATAAAATTGACAATGATTTGATCTGTAAGGTTAATTCAAAAGAACAATGGGTTTGCTATGCCTTTCTTACCTTTAAATAAGTGTTATCTTTACATTTTCAAGTGCATTTTTAAATTCAATTTTTATAGTATTAAAACTGGTCAGAACTTTATTAAGGGATCACAGAATGGGAAGTTTAGAGAGAACATAATATGGTACATTTTTGTGTATGTGGATGCGTGTACTAGATTTTTACAATAATCAGGTCTTTGCATGTGTGTTTTTAATCTCTAAAGAAGCAAACCAAACCAAAAACTGCTTAAATTATTACTTTGGCAAATAGTGAAGGATGGAATAATTAAAATTCTGAAAGTTATTTTTTTCTAGTAATTCATGACATTAAAATAATTGATGTTGAACATTTTTAAATGATGTTTTAAAAAAATGACTCTATTTGTAAATTTATACTCATGGGTTCTAAAAATGAGTAGCATTTAGAGATGAACTAGATACAATAGGATTTTTTCTTTCTTTCGACGAAATTGCCAGAGTTATACAAATAATTCTTGTATATTCTCAACTATATTCCCCAAATGTAAACATTGTACCTTTTATCACATTGCTTTTTTCCCTTTCCTTTTCTTTCTCTCTTTACCTCAGTATGTATTGTGTATTTGCCCTTTCTTTAAATACTTTAGTGTGTAGTGCATATTTTCTTTGAAAAAATGAAGATATTCTCTTATATAACCACACAGCAGTGATCAAAATTAAGAAATCAACAGTATTACAATACTATTGTGTAATCTATAAACAGGGCTACCTATGTAATTAGCAGGACCCAGTGCAAACTGATAATTCAGGGCCTTGGCAGGGGAAATAAGTTTCCTCTCCAGTGGACCCACCACCCCAACCCATGGTGGACAGGTGATCTCCAAGTGATTCCAACTTCTGTGCCTGTACATACTCAATATGTCCTGGATCAGAGTTGAGTGAGAAACCCTTGCTGAATGCCCACAGAATACACTATCATGGATGCTGCTGTCCTGGGCCAAGGAGTCACTTCCTTGCCTCAAGCTCCCCCAAGCTCAAACATCCTGTCTGGTGACAGAGCTGCTGATGCAGTTTTGGGGCAGAGAGTGGAATGCCAGCAGGAACTGGGATTCCAAAAGGTCTGAATCAAGTAACTGAGAACCCATGCTATGGTGGTTGCGGGATGTCAGATTATACTTGAACCAAGGCCCTTGGTGTCTGTCATCCCATTGGGCTTCACTTACAAAACACAAATTCAGAGATGAAATTGGTAAGAATTTCAGGAAGATTATTGAGAGTATGAAACTCCAAGTGTTGATCCTTTTGAGTATGGAGCCTCATGCAGCTGCACTTGGTTGTATGCCCATCATGTCAGCTCTGTCTATAAACCTATTCAGATTTTGTCGATTGTCCCAACAATGTCAGTTATAACAAAAGAACATTTCTGATCATATATTACATTCAGTGATCATGTCTCTTCATTTTCTTTTTTTCTGGAATAGTTTGTCAGTCTTTGTGTTTTATGACATTGATATTTTGAAGAATATAGGACAGTTTATTTCACTGTCTCCCAATTTGAGCTTTTCAGATGTTTTCTCCTGATACGTTTTGGCAGGAATACTACAGAAATGATGTAATATTCTTTTCAGGGTATCATATCAGGAGGCAAGTGATGTCAGCAACAGTAATTTTCTAGGCATCCTCCCTCTATAGACATTATTTTGTAACACAGCAGAATTCTTTCTTAAATAGCTTGCCCAATTTTTCTTTGCCTAATATGTGGATAATCAGCTATTTCCAATTTCAGATGACCTGTGTTAATACTTCAAAGCAACATTCAACTTCCAGGTTTGAGTCATTAATGATATTTCTGCAGCTTTACATACAATTTTCACTAATTTCTCTTTCCTTCCTTATCTTTTGTCAGAAAAATGACCAATTCTCTCAACTTTATTAAATTATGTTTTCTCCACATTCATGATCTGTCATAAATTTCATGCAGATGTTAGGCTGAACTGGTGGAAGGACTGCTTATATTTTATTTACTAGATGACAGGAAATACTTGGGATATTTCAGAGATTCCCCAAACATTTTCAGAAGAAATGATATTGCAGAGAAAATCACTTTGAAATTTAAGCTATGAAAGTGATAATTCCACTAAGTTCACTAAGTTTTTGAAACTTTTCTTCTGTTTAGATGAAAAGCTAACAATGTGTTAACCCTCATATATTCATATTAATAAATGTGAATAGAATTCTGGATATTACATCATTGTTCACACCTCTACATCATTAAAGTAGGTGCTATGGGTCTCTTGTCTCAGAAAGCTCAATTTTGTTGGTGGTGTTGTTGGTATTTTTGTTTGTTTGTTTGTTTTTTGGAGACTGGCTCTGCTGTCCAGGTGGCGTGCAGTGGCGTGAACACAACTCACCGCAGCCTTGACCTGACTCAAGTCATCTTCCCACCTCAGCCTCATGAGAGAGCTGGGACTACAGGCATGTATCACTGTACCCAAGTATTTTTTTTTAATACAATTTTTTCATAGGGACAGGGTCTTGTTCTGTTACTCAGTCTGGTCTCGAACTCCTGAGCTCAAGCAATCCTATTGCCTTGGCCTCCCAAAGTGCTAGGATTATAGGTGTGGTCCCCGACACCAGGCCAGTACACAATTCTTGGCCAAAGATACTACACTTTCAGTTCAGTGGGGTTAAATCCTATGAAAAAGGCAGGCATTGGTTGTTCTGGGAACACTGATGTGGATGCCTGACTCAGCCTAGCCTAGATTAGGGCATGAACATCTTTGGTGTTGGTGGAAACGTGGGTTCTGCCTACCACAACTGGAATGGTAAATCTTTTGTTGTAGTTTCTGAGGCTCTTTTCATTTTTCCAGGGTTTCTCTGTGTCCACATTGTACAATGCTATTGCTGTATCCTAAAGTTAACTAACTTGATTCTTCTCTCCTTCCTTTCCATTTGGGTGTAGAACCCAGGTGTTATTTTAATATAGGTTATTGTATATTTTCCTGTTCTAGATTTTTTATTTAGAGACTTTCTATTTGTTGCTAAGATGGTGTTTTATCATCTGTTTTCATGCATTTTTGTAACTGCTCATTGGGAAATTTTTATGATGATTGCTTTAAAAATCTTTGTCAGATAATTCTAACATCTCTGTCATCCTGGTATTGGATTCTATTGATTGTGGTTTTTTTTATTAAGTTTGACATGTTCCTGGTTCCTCATATGATGCATGATTTTCAATTGAAAACTGGATACTCTGTGTATTAGGTTATGAGGCTCTGGCTTTTATTTAAATCTTCCATTTGAGCTGATTTCTTTTCTCACAGGAAGGTTAGTTTGTAGCTGCCTTGTTACTGCAGGTGGAGATGATAGAAGTCCACGTTCCACACTCAGCTACTGCTGATATTGAAGCTTTTTATTATTGTTGGATGTGCTCAGGAGGTTAGGCTCCTCACTAGGGCTCTATTGATGCTGCCCTTACTGAGATGGGTATGAGTGCCTTGTTACCCCTGTGTGACCTCCACTGATACCAGGGGTCAGTGTGCCTCCTTACTGGTGGGAATTGATGAAAGTCTTCACCTGGCCTCTGTTTACACCAGCGTCTTAGGAGGTGGGGAAAGGGTGCTCTTTACTGACAATGCGGGGTGGGAGGTCATTGCCACTCTGGAGTGGGGATGAAAGTCCAATGTCCCCACTAGATCCTGCCTGACACCACCTTTTTTGGGGGTGCATAGAGGTGCTGGGGTTATAACCTAGTGAAGGTGGAACTCTAGGCTTTCTTTGGTCTTTGGTAATGTGGGTGTGGGTGGGGCTACAGTTTTCTCTGTTGTTTGCCTGGAGTAGTGCAGTGTTTATCTAAAAGTTTTCTGAATTACTTCATTGCCCCTTTCCTGGTTCTTTGGCTCAGGAAAGCAAGCTTTATTGGGCCATTTTCGGTCTGTATCTGTTGGTGTTTCCATGTTGCCAGATTTTTCTGCTCCACATCTGGAAGTATGAGTTAAACAACAAGCAAACGAACAAACAAACAAACAAATGAATGAAACCAGGGAAATCAGCGCCATGTTGTTCCTTGAGTCCACGTTGTTCCATGAGTCCGAGGTCTGTCTGCCTTATTTTCTCCATCCTTCAGCGTCTTCTTATGTTTGTTTTATATACAATAGTCCTCCTTCATTCACAGAGAATACTGGTTTGGGACCATTTTATTAAAATCATGCATTTTGCAAATAATTTCTACATATTTGACAGTTGCATATAATTTTTCTATAGTCATTGTGAATATTTATGTCTGAAAGGCCTGTTTCTATTATTGAATTAAACCACACTGCTGGGACTAGAATTTGTCAACTCTGTTGGAAAATGAGACAAATCAGGAAATTATCTCAGGAGTCACTATTAGTCTGCCACAGACCATTCTGAAGGGCTGGAAGCATTACATGCAGATGGCAGCCTAGAACTAACTCACCTGGAAAAATGGGAATAATAATAACAAAAGCATTTTCCTACCTTTGGTTAGGTCTAATTAAAATATGTAAAGTTTCATAAACTTTTCAGTAAATAATGCATCACAAATGTAAGATACATTGTCCCTTGCATGTGATTTAAAGAAAAATTTTCTACTACTAAACGTATGTTAATTATTTTGAACAGTGGACCTGAAATTTGAGGGCTTTCTGAATTCCCTTGTAAGAACATACTGTTGTTATTCCCAGAAAAATTTTATTATCTTAAGTTTCTTTATTCTTCTCCTCTGGTAAATAGATGAGTTACTTCAGGTAACATGATCTAAATTAATATTTCCAACAATTGGTTAATTATGCTTGGTGTTTTGCTTGACTCTGGTTATTGGTCATTGAGTGATTTTGCAGTTATATTAAGGAAAAGGAGGAGACAGAGACAGTCAAAATATAAGAATGGCTTTTTTTGGGGAATAGTATATCAAATCAAAGAGGTATATTTCTGGTTGTGTTTGTTCTGCTTGATCTCTGGTTGTTACATGAGTTATTTGTCATATACTACTAAAGCTTATTCTTCTAAAGTGGTTTTTCACTTAGTGTCTTGTAAAGGACATAGTCAGTTTTCCAATCATAGTCATAGAAATAATGATAATAGTAATTTTGATATTTACGTTATCTCAGCTTAAAATCTCTAAATTTTCATCAAGATCCTGAGTAAATATATTATCTATTTAGTCTGCATAGTAGCTTTCTGCTTATTCTAAAAATAATTGGAAATGTGTAAACTATATTGTGTCTAAATGAAAAGAGATGCCCACTTATTTTTAGAGCTATTTCTTATTTTTATTTTGACATTAAAAAATAATTTTAGGTATTTTTTAGTGAACACAGTCTTTAATAAAAACATAAGACCATTTAGAAGTAGGAACATTAAAATACATTAGTTCAGGAATGTCTATTTTTGGCATATTTCTATTATAATATCAAGGACCTCAGCTGAGATACTAGTACTTCAAAAACACCAGATCTATTTATTAAAAGACATACCAATAAATTCATGCTTGCCTTTCACATATTGGTAATTATTGAAAAATATTATTTATAAGTACCTGCCTTATTTCCTTGAAGTCTTTTTATTTTAGGAAGATTTGTTTTCACAAGAACCAAAGAATTACTAATGAAAGATCATTTTTTTTCCAACACAGTGTATCCAAAAGAATTTCTGTGGAATATTAATATTGAATTGTCATGGAGAATTCTAAACTAGAAATTTATTACATGAAAGCAACAGCGATGTTATGATTTTTACCATCTACCATATTATTGTTTGCCTAAGGTTGAAGTGCTGGGTTTTTAAATACAGTAATAGTAATTTTAATTTCTAAGTTAATTTATGTTAACTGTCATATATAAATTTGACCATTGTTAAAGGTATCCCAATTTTCCCTATTCTGTCTTTGTCTACATCTTCCTTTAACCTTCTCTTCTTCTTCCTTTTTTGTTTTCTCCTCTTCTACTATCTCATGAAAGAAATGATCTTTATTTAAAATAAATTATCCTTCTTTTTAATATAGCATATATTGTCAGCTTTTTAGATAATAATTGAATTAAACCAGGAACATATATTTCAATAATATGGCGTGAGGTTTCTCAAAGTAGGGAGCCTAGATGACGGCATTTTTTCCAACTCCTGATACAGACATACGTGTATTGCTTCTGAACTGTTCTTTCCATAAAGCATTGCAGAGTTCAAAAGTATTTTATGTCTTTTAAAAGGCTACCTTTTTCTCCATCTGTCTCTTCTATGGTTTAATTAATAAACATTCACCTAGTTTCTCTAATCTCTAGTGTTAAAAAGTTTAGTAATATAGAATATAGTTTTTACAATATAAAGGTATTTTTCAGTTATTTTTACCATGTGCTGATATCTAGATTAGGTAAAAATCTATAAAAATGCTATATGACATTGTTAATTTGAAATTATTTTAGCATATTTTTACAAGCATAATAATGAAATATGTCAGTCTCAATTTTGGGTAAAAACATGATGGAAATCAAAGAAACTATTAATTTTTCAGGAAAAAACAAAACTATGAGTATTTTAATATTTCTACGCCTATTAGAAAAAAAAAATTAAAAGCCTTTAAACATCTTTCAAGAAGCAGTTGAACTGACATATTTTTCTTTTTAAAATTAAGGAATAAGGGCATTTAAAATTTTACAGACTTCTCAAGATGATCTGTTATTTAATTCAGTTTTTATTTGTAGTAAAGAAAAAGGACAGTTGAACATTAAACTCAGCTAGTATATGTAGGAGTAATGTTGTTTCCTATTTGCAACAAGCCAAGTAAAAGTTGAGAATAAGCTTTTGGAAACTTTTATAACAATTTAATATTTGTTACAACATTCAAACATATGACCAGTGGATTTTTCTGTTGTTGAGGAGGAGGGTAAATTTTATAAAAGAATTGGTATATAAAACAGATGCATTAAAACAGTGGTGCCCAACCTTTTGGGCACCAGGAACCAGTTTTGTGGAAGACACATTTTGCACAGACCTGGGTGGGGTGAGGTGGTGGATGGTTTCAGGATGATTCAAGTGCATTCTATTTATTGTACACTTTCTGTTATTACATTATAATATATAATGAAATAATTATACCGCTCACCATAATGTAGAATCATTGGGAACCCTGGGCTTGTTTTTCTGAAACTACATCTGGAGGTGATGGGAGACAGTGACAGATCATCAGGCATTAGATTCTCATAAGACACAGGCAGCCTAGATCCCACCCATGTGCACTTCCCACTAAGGTCCATGCTCCAGTGAGAATCTAATGCCACTGCTGATCTGACAGGAGGCGTATCCTAAGTGGTAATGCTTGCTTGCCTGCTGCTCATCTCCTGCTGTGCATCCAGGTTCCTAACAGGCCATGGGCCAGTACATGGCCTAGGGGTTGGGGATCCCTGCATTAAAAAAATTGACAAACAAGACCAGGTGCGGTGGCTTACACCTGTAATCCCAGCACTTTGGGAGCCAAGGTGGACAGATCACTTGATCCCAGGAGTTCAAGACCAGCGTGGGCAATGCAGTGAGACCCCCATCTCTACAAATAAAATAATTAGCCAGTCGTGGTGGTGCGTACCTGTGGTCCCAGCTCCTTGCAAGGCTGAGGTGGGAGGATCACCATTGAACCCAGTAGGTCAAAGTTGCAGTGAGCTGAGATTGTGCCACCACACTCCAGCCTGGGTGAGAGAGCCAGACTCTGTCTCAAAAAAACATAAAAAACAAAACATCAAACAAAAAAAATCAAAGAGGTCCTTTACCACAGACAGTTTGTGAAGCACTGGTTTCAAAAAAAAAAAAAAAATAGTATTGTTTGAGGTGATTTTTTTGTACAGGGTTATTCTTGAAAAAATTTAGAAAAACCTTCTTTAATGTTTAATAAAATGATAATTGATGTTTCAAAATAGTTTACGCCAAATTACATTTTTTTTTCACTTTTAGAGGAGGTGCAGAGAATCCTATCTTGTGCTTAAATTGGGTTCACTCCTTGAATGAGACATACAGAATATGGAGTCAGGTGAGGGAGATAGTTTTGGAGGTTAACCTTTGACTGCAGAATAGGTTAAAGGGATTAAATTGATTGTATGTTGGTAGTAGAGCAATGAAGGGCTTCAGTTAGACTTGTTGAATTTTTTAGAAAATGAAAGATGAATTTTAGGCAAGAGTTTCAGTTGGAGATTGAGATTGGTCTAAATTGCTTAAAGGCTGGACAAAGGGAGTGGAGGCTTCTGTGGCTGCAAGATTCTTTTTCTGCTGTCCTTACATGTGACCTTCATTTTCATGCCAGCCAGTTTCTGTGTTCTGGCTGGAAAAAGAGAAGAGCAAGAAGCAAAAGGCACATTTCACATAAGATTGCTACCCATTTTGGAAGTTTTGCTCAACAACTTTCTCTTATATTTAGTTGGACAAAATATCATGTGTTCTCCCATATCTGAAAGAGTAGAAGTGCAATTTCTCTTTAGGGCGAGAACAGGATTGCTGCCAAGAGAATTGGAGTTCTGTTAAAGGGGAAGTAGAGAATCAATACTGGGTAGTCACCTAGTGGTCTCTGCCATAGCAATTGTCTGATATTTTGCAATTGAGCATATTTCAGGTTCTGAACATCGGACATGGTTTTGTCTTCACAATGGAAGCAAATTTAGATAAAACTTTGTTTAGGGTTATCTTGTGTGCATTTCTTCTGTGTCTTCAGTATGGTCTGCACCTTTGTCTTTTTGCAGTATGTTTTTCTTCCTATTGATACTTTCTCGTCTCACTAAAAGCTTTGTTCTTTGATAAAATAACACAGAGTGATAAATTCCACAAAGGAAAACAACACACTGAATTAAAACAGACTATTTAAATAGAGAAACTGCATTCAGAAAATTCTCAGTAGGGTCAAATCTTTGTTCATTTTTAAATAAAATGATCTATTAATTCACATTAATATGTGTTAATGAAATTAAAATGGCATGGTACTTAATATTATTAACTGTGTTAAATGTTCATGCGTTCATGAGGGCCATTTAAGAAGAGATACTCAGTTGGATATACAGGTAGCATACAGTAACATTTAAAACTTCTATCATGTATAAAAAGAAAAAAGTTAAATTAATTCAAACATTTATTTACAGTTTAGTGACTATAAATAGAAATCCCATGTCATGAATTTCAATAATTTAATTGATTTAGAAAACTTTATTATAGTTTCAATGACATAATTCTTAGAATGCATAGCTTAGATGATGATTATTTTGTTAAGAATGTTGGTATACTTACTCACAATTAAAAAGATGTAGGTATATTTAATGTATAATATACAGTAAATCTTCACTTAACATAATTAATAGGTCCTTGGAATTGCTATTATAAGTAAGTAAAGTGATGTATAATGAAAGCAATTTTACTATATGCAATTTTACTATATGCTAATTAATAGAAATGAGTTAAGTTCCTAAGATATATTTCTGATCACACAAACATCATCAATTTCTAAATAAAGATCAAAATACTTCTAATATTAACACTGAAATAAATGTGAGCTCTATATACATTTAAGAAAGAATAATGAAAACAAGTGAGATAACTGTTTATTCACTTATTCCAGTTCAGGGTCGCCAGTGGCCAGAGCCAACCCAGGGGGCAAGCTGGGAACCCACCCTGGACGGGATGTCCTTCCATTGTAAGGCACACTCACACAGCCACCCCCACTTGGACTGGAACCACTGAGTAAGAACAGTTGACCTAATGTGCACATACTTAATTTGGGATGTGGGAGGAAACCAGACTACCCCAAGAGTACCCACACACACGGGGAACACAAGCAAACTCCACACAGACAGTGGTCCCCTGGAAATCAATTTGTTTTTCTCATCATTATAATGAAAGAACTTATTTGAGGATGTGCTGTATGCAGTCAATTTTTAGCAGTGTTGTGATTTTTGAAAAATTGTGATTTTCACAGATTTAAACATATTTAGTTTTTTTTTTTTTTTTTTTTTTGAGATAGAGTTTCACTCTCGTCACCTAGGCTGGAGAGCAATGGTGCAATATTGGCTCACTGCAACCTCCACCTCCCAGGTTTGAGTGATTCTCCTACCACAGCCGCCCCAGTAGCTGGGATTACAGGCATGTGCTACCATGCCTGGCTGATTTTTTTTTTTTTTTTTTTTTATGTGTAGTAGAGACGGAGTTTCACCATGTTGGCCAGGCTGGTCTCCAACTCCTGACCTCAGGTGATCCACCCACCTCGGTCTCCCAAAGTGCTGGGATTACAGGTGTGAGCTACAATGCCCAGCCCATATTTAGATATTTTAAATGATCTTTTTAATTTACTTTAAATCTGACTGGGCATGACAACATAGTAAAATATTTTATGCCACGCTTTTCTATTGTCTTCATTTGTTCTCCCATGATATCTTTCACATAGAGAGTATTTTTAAGTGAGCAAAATAGTATCACTATATGATGGTGGATTCGATTTTCCAATCAGTATTTTAAAAATATTTTGGTTTCCATAACATATTCATTGGTTAGCTTTTCTTCACATATTTTTATTATGATGAACCTTATAATAATAAAATATTTGCTCCAAAGGAAAGTTTAAAGATTGGCTTAAAGTCTCATTTGTGTAAGTGGAAAAACTAAAACACAGAGTACCTAAGGTCGTACCCAAGGTAAAAAAAAAAAAAAAAAAAAAAAAAAAAGTCTACTTACATTTGGAGGTGAATAAGAACTTCATTATATAAATCTTTGTTTTTATGACTTATATCGAAGAACAAACGTTCACACTAGTTGAAAAATTCCACTCTAGTTATTTTGTAGTATTAGTGGAAGGCCTATATTCAAGTTTTAGCTCTGTTTTTTAATAACTGTCTAACTTGGGCTAAAATACTTGTCTGTATTTTCTCTGAAACTGGCAAATGCCAGTCGGGTGCAGTGGCTCACACCTGTAATCCCAGTACTTTGGGAGGCTGAGGTGGGCGGATCACGAGGTCAGGAGATCGAGACCATCCCGGTTAACACGGTGAAACCCGTCTCTACTAAAAATGCAAAAAATTAGCCGGGTGTGGTGGTGGGCACCTGTAGTCCAGCTGCTCCAGAAGCAGAGGCAGGAGAATGGTGAGAACCTGGGAGGAGGAGCTTGCAGTGATCCGAGATCCCACCACTGCACTCCAGCCTGGACAACAGAATGAGACTCTGTCTCAAAAAAAAAAAAAAAAAAAAAACCCAGAAAAAGAGAAACTGTCAAATGTCATCTTACTAACAAATTCACACAGTTGCTGTGAGGATCAAATGAAATGCATGTGAACAGCACTAGCAATCTAATAAAGTGTCAACAACAAGAATAATTTCTCTCTCTATGGCACTTTAAAAAGTACTATTTATTGGTACTCCAGTGCCTTATTCATTTGGCCTGCTTATTTTTCTTACATTTTATACAGAGAAATCAGGAAAAATATTTCTAAATGCTTTGATACCACTTACAAGTAGGAAAAACTTCCTCATGATTTCAATATGATTTAATTTAGTATTTTTATGATTAAAGTTAATTATTTTTTAATTTTATAATTAAAATTTAATTTCTATAAATAGTGTGATCCACACTATTAAGTGAAGGAATATTAGGGAATTTATTAAAGTATTGTAATGACAGATAGTTCTATGGATACAATTGATGCCCATGAGTCAAAACACCTTGATCATAAAGATTTTAGTACTTATTTTCAGGAAAACTATCAACAATATTTATAATTAGATATGACTTTTCTTCATTCATTATTAATTCATTCCCACATCCCTTTTTCATCTTAAAAACGTCTATTTATCCTTCATCATTCATCTATTCATCCTTGCTAAGGACTCAATTCAATACCACAACTTGTGTGAATCTTCTTGTAACTTGATTTTTAACTTATATAATCTTTATAACTTATATGAAGGATATACTTAAAAAATTGTCCAATCAAAGGCATGTCTCAACAAAGTGAGTGACTGCTTTGTATTTTCGTGGCTTTCTACGTGTGAAAGAGTGATCTACAAATTTCACCGTTTATGCGTTCGGACTGTGGAGTCTTGAGAATCTTTCATTAAAAGTAAAGTTTAAAGCCTTAGAGTTAAAATGGGTGTATAACATTTTCAATGTATCAACTTTAGTGTCCCTAGAAAGATAACCAACTGCAATATCTTCCTTAAAACATTCTTAAATATTTGGCTTTTTCTAAGAAGTAAATAGTAGTTTCTTTGATTTCTCATCATATATTTTCAGCCAAGATTGTGGCAAACATATGCCACTAACATGCTTATGAATATAAACTAACATATTCACAAACATGCCATGTTTATGCATACACACAGATATGGAAAAGTAGAAGAATTATGGAGTACCTTATTTTATACTTGGTTATATTATTTACTAATGTTTCTAAGAGTTTTTCTGTAAACATGATAAAACCAGAATTGGTCCAACATATCTTCCTAAGTAAAATCGACAAATAAGCATTTGAGACTAATGTAGATGTTTCAGTGTACCTAATTCACTGATATTATAAAAGTTAGTAACACCCTGCTTGGGGGAATATCTGTTCTATAAATGAATAGTAATCTGACCACATAGTTTTCACTTACATAAAATAATTAATTATGTGCTTTGATTTTTGTGTGAGGCTTTAAGAGTATATATATATATTAATAGATAAAACATATAAATAATATATGTTCTTAGAAATATGTATGATTAAGAATATATATGTGTACATGTAAATGGTGGGTTGCTATCTTGGTTTGGCACAAAATAAGAATGTTATATAGATGACCAAAAAGTAACAATTTTGATAAATCCAAGAAAGGTGAAAATTCCTCATGATTAATTCTTAGCCTTAGAATTATAAAGAGGTAGGGCTGAGAGACCTAAGTGAGCTTGTAGTATGGGAGTTCTGATATCAATTTTGGGGACACATGGCTAAAACATTAAGAATTAGGTAAAATTGGCCGGGCATGGTGGCTCAAGCCTGTAATCCCAGCACTTTGGGAGGCCAAGATGGGCGGATCACGAGGTCAGGAGATGGAGACCATCCTGGCTAACACGGTGAAACCCCGTCTCTACTAAAAAATACAAAAAACTAGCCGGGCGAGGTGGCGGGTGCCTATAGTCCCAGCTACTCGGGAGACTGAGACAGGAGAATGGTGTGAACTTGGGAGGCGGACCTTGCAGTGAGCCGAGATCCGGCCACTGCACTCCAGCCTGGGTGACAGAGCGAGACTCAGTCTCAAAAAAACAAAAAACAAAACAAACAAAAAAAAGAATTAGGTAAAATTTTGAGGTAAAATTGTATAGCTTATCTGAGTTACTTTCTCTCTAAATTTTGCAGTTTTACGTATCTGGTTTATGCAGTATTTTTGTACAACGGGATCAGAAGATTCCAAAGAAAGGGATGTTGAAGTTGAGAGTTAACTACCCAAATGAAACAACTAGAAAACATTGACTATTTCAGTAGATAAACAGGATGATTAAGATTTGGATACATAGAGAAGGAACAAATAGGAGCAGCCCTTGGAACAGTATGGACAAAGCCAGAGGCGATGAACTTCCATATTTCACAGAGCATTGAATCCAGTGTGGATAGGATTGATAGAAGACAAGATGGGAAAGTGTATAGGAGTTTAACTTCAGAGCTATTGAACACTGTGTTAGAGAATCTGGACTTTATGCTACATCAACATGATGTCATCTGAGCCTTGATGAAGGTATAGAGAGAATCCATGAAAATAGTTTGATCTGGCAGAGAGCAGTATGGAAGATAAATAGTGGAAAGGGTCTAGGTGGAGGCCAAGGGATTAGGGCCAGTAATGCCATTTTAATAGATTGAAATCACAGGGAGTGTAAGAGTTGGGATTGGTAGGAGAGGGTCATGGTTGTGAGGTGTTTCAGACTTGTAAAGCCTACTGAAAGTCCTGATTGTGCTGTTCTTTATTTAGTTGGAAATGCATTGTTTTGGAATTTAGAACCAGGGCCTTGGTTAACCTGAGATAAGAATAGATGGATTTAATATGTGTATATGGTAGCCATAAGCCATGGAAGGAGCGCAGAGTAAGAACATGTTTAAAGATGAGTCTTTGATGAATACCTCCACTTAAAAAAGTAGAAAATGAAGAGTGAGTGAAGGAGGCCAATAAGGGTGAATGTTAATGAGAGATTTAGAAAGGAACCTACAAAAATAGGACAATGTAACTGTCAGGTTTTAACCTGAGCTGGGGTCCAAGGGGAGTTGATGGACGGGTGGTGGGTAATTGAAAGAACACTCGGGGAGTGGAGGGGCATAGGCAGGTGGGACATGGCTTTATTATGCGCTGCCCCTCACAGTGTCAGTGATACATATGTGCACTTCACAGACAATAGTGGCTCAGAGTCAGGTGATGAGCCACCCATAACATAGTAACATAACTGTGATTATATAATGCATGGGATTGTGCGCCTGTGCTCTAATCCTGTTGCATCATGCTGTGCCAGATGTTTACCTTGGCCGGCTCTTGACTGCCACGCAGCCGTTTTCCTTACACTCTACCCCCTAGGCCGAGAGGGTCCTCTTAGTGGGGAAACTTGCCCACAGGGTGGCACCCTGGACCCATAGGCCACAACAATAATACAAGGAGCAACAACCTACTACTAATATCCCTGTTAGGCTCCCTATGATTATCAGGGCCCAACATAGGCCAGAGCTCAGGGATGTCCACCATCTCTGTAGGGGGTCATCAGTAAGGCTCTCAACTGCTTCAATCTCCTGTGACATCCCTTGCAAGGCTGCCGTTATGTTTTGTTGACTTTCTGGAATAAGTGTACAACATTGTGTCCCTATAAGGGCACAGGTGCCACCTTGGGCAGCTGTTACTATATCTAAGGCCATCCAGTTTTGCAGCACCACTTTTCTGGTTTGATCAGCCTCATTGGTTAACAGGAGGGTGACTTGGGTGTAATTCGGGGGCCAAGCTGTGTACTCTGCAAGGGCTGTAACCTGCGTTTCTACAGTAATGACACCTGTTCCAGGGATGGTCAAAGCTAAGGGGCAGAGCCACCAAGGGGCTTGCAACACTTGCAAAAAGTGGGAACGCAGCACCTCCCAGTTATGTGGGCACCTAGGCAATGTGGGAAGCACATTGCCTTCCCACATTGGGCCACCCCAATGTGGCACAAAGGCCACCCCCAAGTACAAGGGCCAGTTCAGTTCACTGGCAAATATGGCCATTCCTTGTATCCACAGACCCATAAACTCCCAGGGGACACAAAGTCCATTGGAGCTTGACCTTGATGAGGCCACCTATTCCACTACACCCTTGGTGTGGTGACATATGCTACATTTGTGCAGGCTATGGTGGGCAAATACCCCATGTTGATGCCGTCCTATTGTTGCTCTATACATCATGGTACCTGTGGTGGGGACACTGCATGTTCCCCCATTAACCAGCCCCATTCGTCATAGACATTACGGGTCAGCCAGGGGATGGGCATGCCCTGGATTTTGCTGCGCCCCCTATCCAAAGTTGACCATTTCACATTCCAGGCATCGCATATGGGACCCCAAGTCTCTAGCCATGCCCAGTTCTCCATAGAAGCTAAGTGTATGTGCCAGGGCAAGCAGTCCGCAGCTGCTGCTGGAAGGGTGGTGCAGATCCTACAGTTGGAAATGTTAGTCACCTCAGTGTAGGTGTGGGCCCATTTCATAATGCTTTTGGAGCATGTCAATCTATGGTCGAAACAACAAAGTGGGCACGGGTACTAACGGATGAATCATGCTCCTCAGGCAAAATACAGGCTAACTGTTCATTTCTGGCAGCTGCCAGGGGCTTCTGCCCTAGACGATGCTCCCCATGGTTCCTTTGCATCCTGTATCTGTGCTAAAGTTACTGGGAAGCTCATATTAGGCCACACAAATGGTACATATGTCCCCCAGAGCAGGGTTCCTTCCCTGGCCATTCCCCTATGAACAGTGATTCACAGAGGCCATATATTAAATACCCAAGGAGTGACATGTAAATCATACAGTAGGCCCTCCCCCCAGGGGACTATGATAGCTAACCATCGGCAATGAGGCCTTCGAGGGTCCATGGCCAAAGCCAGGCTTTTTGTTTTCCTGCCTTTAGGGGCATTGAGGCAGGCAATAACAGATTACCATTCATCCCCATGTCCAGTCGGAGGAGGTCATCCTTGGTGTCTGTATCTGTAACTGGATGGAGGCAGTGGCCCAGTGTAGCAGTGCCCCACTGGGGCTGGGCCGCCTTTCTGTGGCTGTTCATTCAAAGTTTGGAGCACCAGGTCCAACCTTGAATTCCAGCCCCACAAAGGCCGGGGAGGAACATGCGAACGTAATTCATTTTCCATGGGTCTTGTCACGTGGCCTGGCTCCAAATGAGCTGGTGACCAACTAGCCAATTCGGTAACTTCCAGGTAGTTAACCACAAGATTAGACCCTGATAAACTGCCCATCTATTGGTGCAGATTGCCATGGGTGTCTCCTTCTTGGTGATCACCATCTACACTGCTCTGAGTTCAGCCCCTTGACTACTTTGTCCACATCTGATAAAAAAATCATATGGTGTCAGTACTAAGCTGGACCACAACAGCAGTCCAGGTAGCAGTCACACCCTGGCTGGACCCATCCATATACCATGCCCCATTGGGAATGTGGGGGTGCCCCTCTCCTACAGAGTCAGCAGCACGGTTATGTTTTTCACTTTCACTGACCGGCCTCCACAGCCGTCTATGTATGCAGCCTTGCCTGGAAACTTATCTGGGTTCCCATAGACGAGGCTACACTCTGCACCAGCGTCTACCAGTGCCGGCAGTGGGGAGAATGGATTGCCAATTCCATATGTGGCCTCTGGTCGTCTGGTTTCCCCCCAAGCCAGGCATCTTGGTCAGTTCCCTAATCAAACACAAAAGGCTGTGTAACTCCACCCACCTTCAAGTAGTCTTTGAGCTGGAGCGTCCTGGTGGGACTGAGTTGAGCAACATCGTCCTGCCCCATCTTGGACATTTTCTGGAATTGCTGCTCTGGGGGCAATTGCCTCCACAAAGTTAACAGCACTTCACTGGGTTGTCTATCAGTTTTATCTTGGTGAACCCCAGCCAAAATTGAATCAATTCACATCTGTGTGCAGGTCACCCACTGGGGCCCTTTTTTGTCCCATGAGGCGCCACCTGTGGAAAGGGTAACTTCCCCCTATTTATGGCACAAAATCCCTGGTCCCGCCAATGGCCCTCTGCTTCTCTGAGGGCCACCATGGCAGTAGTCATCTCATGTACACAGTGCCCCACATACAGAGTAAGGGCAGTGGCCAGAGAGCTGAAAGCACTCGGGGGTGCAGAGCCCAACACAAGTCCCCTCATGTGGAAGGTAAAGCATTCAACATATGGCCCTCAGGTATTTAAATCAAACACAATTTGCCACATACCCATTTCCCGAATTACCTGCACCAGCTCTGCATATGATTGCCATTTACTCACAGTTTTTGGTATTTCTCTGACATCGTTCCATACCATTCTATAGCAGCCATCAGCCATTCAATCAGGGTGTGGTCACCTTGCTCCGTGCTAACCGCCTGCTCACCTGCAATCGCTGATGAAGGGAGGGATGGGTCATAATGGAGACCAACTTTTCCATTTCAGAAGCAGAGCAGACAATACCATAGGCTCCCTCATCCAAAAGGCAAAGCATCCAGGTGGGTAGGGGTTCCCCCATGAACTACTGACACTGTTAACTAACTTATGCAACTCAGTTGGGGCATAGGCACTGTATGACATGTGATCCACCACAGTAGGGTGTCCCTGAACCCCCCCCCCCGCCGGGGCCCCAATGGCTGTTCCTGCTCTATTTTCTGACGGACCACTGGGTGAGCCTGCAGTGGAGGTTCTTCCTCCTTGGTATCAGACTGGGCGGGGATCTCTGACTAGGATAGCTGACCCAGGCCCACACTAACAGCAGGCCTTAATTCTCATTTCAAGCTGTGTATCTGGATCTCCAGGCGCTCTGCTTGCCCCTGGAAGTCCCTTACCTGAGCTGTATCCCACAGGGACTGAATGTGGACTTCCCATAGCACAGTCAAAAACGCCCATCCAACTCTGCCAGCAGAGGCTCGCTCCTTTTCAGTGCTCTGTGCTTCACAGTGCTTCGGTGCCTTCTCCATGGTCACGGGAGACCCATCCACCACCACCCATGTTTTCACCGGGGCCCATCTGAGCAGGAAGGCTGCCACAAGTACCACAACCCATGCTGAGACCACATAGCTGACCCAGGACCATCAGGAGCTGAGGACTCGCTCACCTTGGAATCCTGTTGACTACGCCAATTATAAGGTTCCAACCTGAGCTGGGGTCCTAGGGGAGTTGGTGAATAGGTGGCAGGTAGTTGAAAGAACACTAGGGGGGCCATAAGCAGGTGGGACATGGCTTTATTATGCACCACCCCTCACAGTGTCAGTGATATATTTATGCACTTCATAGACAAGAGTGGCTCAGAGCCAGGTGGTGAGTCCACTCACAACATGGTTACATAACTGTGGTTATATAATGCAAGGGATTGTGCACTTTTGCTCCAATCCTCCTGTGTCATGCTGTGCCAGATGTTTACCTTGGCCTACTCTTGACTGCTGCACAGCCATTTTCCTCACAGTGACAGAAGATAACATTAAAGAGAATTTTAAGGAAAGACCATCAATAGTTTCAAAGGTTACCAAAGTTAGATCTGAAAAGATTCTAGTGCCAGAAAATTAGTTTATATTCAAATATTGAGACAGTATATATAACTTACTAGGTAAGAGTAGGTTCAGGAGTGTGTTGTCTGGTTCCGCCACTTTCTGGCTATGTGATTTGGTACAGTTATATCATGTCTAGCCTCAGTTTTCTCATCTGTAAAATTGGAGTGATAATAGTGGCCACTTCATGAATACATCATGAGTATTAAATGAATTAATATTTGTGAAATTCTTAGCCAGTATCTGTAACATAGACCTATTTATCTGTATCTCTGTGACTATCATATATCTCACATGTTCTGGATATCTATCTGTCGTCTATCTATCTATTTATCTCTATCTATCTATCTATCTATCTATCTATCTATCTATCTATCTATCTGTCTATCATCTATCTATTGTTCCAGATAAATATATTTATATCTCATATAATTATGGCTTAATGAAGAAAAGCATTTTTCAGTGAAATAACCTATTCTAAATACAGATATTGTTAGATATTGGTAGGGAGACGTGGTTACAAACCCAGGTATAATTTAACTCCAAAGTTTGTATTCTGTTCTCCAGGAAGACACAGTCCAATGTTTGCTTACAGTTTTGTTAGCACAGCCAACAATCACAGTATTGTTTGAGAACATAAATCAGGTCAGACTGAGAAATTAGAGACAGTGATAGGATACTGAAGCTTGACAATTGTAAACTGAACTTTAGTAAGGGAAACTGTATTGCTAGTAAATGGCAAAGTAAATATTCATATCTGAATCTAAAGAAACACGACCCTCAAGTTGTTTTCATTGCACCATGTTGTCTACCTAGAAAAGAAAGGTGGGTAGAAAGCAAAGTTAAAAATTAAAGGTGAAGGAATCAGTCATTCCTTAAATATTGGAGAGACAAAATGCTTTGGAAGATTGTCACATCAGTATGTGAATTCATGTATTATGTATCTTTTTATATCCCAAAGTAGTATATGTGATAATTGTACAGTTGATGTAATTGAATTGGAATTAACCCCCACTTCTGTAGATTGGAGTTGGAGGAAAATGATTATAGAGTTTTATCAGTTTGTTCTTTTTCTCTTTGAGTATCAGGGAGCTCTATAAATTTTCATGCACATAATTGTAAAAGGTCAATGAATGGTTAAATTTTTTGTAGGCATTGTGATTTAAGAAATCCAGATAATAACTTCCCGAAGTGTTAGATATTCAGAGACTCTAAAGTTATTATAAATTGCAATTTAGAAATATGGATGGGAAATAGTCATTTTAATTAGGAAGATACACTTGGAAATGAAGTAATTTTTTAAGGTAATTTCCTTGGTGAGTGCTTTACTGATAGCTTGAATTTATTTACCACACAGATGTCATAATAAAATAGGTATTTATGGGGTAGTTTTTAATTAGAAATAATGGCTTCTAGAGTTAAAGTGATGAATCATTTTATCCATATATTGGCTTAAGTGGCCCTAATGAAAGATGATCCCATCGACAGTTTTGGACTATCCTAACTGAATGCTTTATCTTCTAAAACATAGCAAAATCTGTACTGCATTTCAGTTTCTATTCAAAAACTCTATATTAACAATGAGATACAAAGGTAATCAAAATATTAACCTGTGCTGGAAACAGACAGGTAATGTTGCCTTTCATCATAACTGAAGCGCTTTATAAATTAATAGAAAAATATCCTATATGGCTACATATTTCTAAATGTAAATAGGATTGGAAGAGAATCAACCAACCTTGTCAAATTTATGAGCATGAGTGCAGTAGTCTAGCTGATGAGATGGCTTTGCAGGTATGAAGGATATGTCATTCAGAAGGACACATTGATTCAAGTTAGTTCTTTTCTGTTTCTTTGCATTTAATTATGTCCTAAAAGGATTGGTATAGAGAATAAAATATACATGAACTAGCACTTCTGATTTATAAAAGTATATCAATGACATTTCAATTTAAAGTACAACCGCTGTAGGGAGAATAAGACACTGTACATGCAACTTGCATTAACAGTATTGAATTCAAATGAAAATTTATTTCTATTTTTTCATTCTTCTTTTAGCCAATATATTTTATTCCTATTGAAATGTACATTTTAACATTGGTTGTACTTAAAACCCACAATAAAACTGAGAAACAAATATACATAAATAACTTGATAAAATACACTTAATTTCTTTCTTTGTTCATCCCTTATTCAGGGAATGTTTCTCACTGCCCCTTATATAATATGGAGTTGAGAAATTAAATTCACCACTAATGACTATGTAGAATTAAAATTTTTTTGTGAGTGCAACACATATCTGATATGCTGATATCAGAATATATTCTCCTGCATATTTTGGTATTAAAGATATTAGAGGTTTACTGATAACATTATAACCTCAAGCTCAGGAAAGCTTCAAGGTGGTTGTTAAGAGTAATGGGTCTTAAATGATAGTTTCATAATCAATGTCTTTGATGTACAAATAGTCATTGATTGCTACTAATATCTGTTTTCCTTCCATGTGTCTTGGCCTTTTCCCTAAAGTATGAGCCAGAGTTAGAGTAAGATAGATAGTTGCTTCCCTTAATTTTAAATCTCTTATTATAACCATGATCATCATCACTTTTAACCAAAGAAAAAAGATGGGTTGGGGATGTAATCTCTGTGTAGATTCTGTTTTCTTTAGTGGAAACATTGTATCCTTGTGAGGAATCGGAAATAAATTTCACTGACCATGAAATAGGATCTTTAAGGTGCTTAAACAATCCCTCTATAAAATAGGACCAAGAGATGTCGGGACCATCTGGCAGCAGCAGCTGTCCTCCCCATGGCTGCCCTCCTTGGATAGCAGGTGCTTCTTCAAGCCTTTGTCAGGGGAAATTGTTGTCTTTCAGAGGCTGAACATTCAATAGTTAATGACCCACTGAGACAGAGGACAACTCTTCTTTTAAAGAGTGATCAGTCCCAGGTGACTAGACCTGTTTATTACCACCTCCAACAAGTTCCATTGAAATTAAACTCTTCTGAATATTTTTATTGATAGAACTTAGTCAATTACAGATAAAAATGTTGAGCAGAGAACAAACTAAGTATCAACAAAATGATTGGAATGTAACAAATTTCTGGTTCCGAAGCCACCATATAAGAAATTATTTGGATAGAATGAAAGCAAGAACGTTTTAAAAGGCAGACTAATATTAAATCTACCTCAGAAAGGAATGTATTTTAAGTCATAATATGGATGTCAATAATAGTTTATGAGATTCTTGTCTATTAGAATCGTGTAACATTTCAAAGATTGTTTAAACTCTTAAATAACATGTAATAATAGTCATAATGCTTCCTCTCTAAGTAACCTTAGATAAGTTAATGAGTTTATCTCTGCTTTTCTTTCTTCATACGTAAAATGGGGATAATGCTAGCTACTTTCATAGTTTTGTTTTGGTGATTGAGTCAATATATATTGTGTTCAGCAAAGAGTAAGTTGCTACCATTTTTAGTATTTATCTTAACAAAATGGACCTACGGAGCTTTTGCAGAATCAGTTGCCTTGCTTGGCATATGTAATCCAGTTGAACTTTTCTCCTGCATTAGTGTAAGACCAGTTTCTTGATACTAACTCATTTCAAGATATAATTGAAATTACGCTGCAACTTTTATGATTCTGTGAATGTCATAAATTTTTGTTGGTAGTAATTATAAAGACAAAAAGGTTGATTCTTTAAAATCAAGTTATTATGTCATGTTAGCCTGGTTATGACTGTTCTCCCATGCCACGTTTCTTTTATACTCATCAATTTTTAGTTCATTCCACATCTACATACTTCTGCCATGCAATTAGATTACATATAAAGCAGGCTTTTGATTTTGAAAGACAAGAGAAGCCTGATAAGAAAAAATTACATTGTACTCTTTCCTAATCCTAAATCAGTATTGCAAGTGCTTTATTAACCATACTATTTTTCTTACTTATTCTTGGCATAGGTATGAAGTTGCTAATTTCCTAAAGCTCAGGTTTACTGTAAGCTACAAAACCAATAGCCTTTCTAGATTTCCTTTTTTCTTTTCTTTTCTTTCTTTCTTTCTTTTCTTTTTCTTTTTTTTTCTTTCAGACATTTTTTTTTTTTTTTTGACAGAATTTCACTCTTGTTGCCCAGGCTGGACTGTAATGGTGCGATCTTGGCTCACCATGATCTCAGCTCACCGCAACCTCCGCCTCCTGGGTTCAAGCGATTCCCCTGCCTCAGCTTCCAGAGTAGCTGGGGTTATAGGCATGAGCCACCACAACTGGCTAATTTTGTATTTTTAGTAGAGATGGGGTTTCTCCATGTTGGTCAGGCTGATCTCCAACTCCCCACCTCAGGTGATCCGCCCGCCTCAGCCTCCCAAAATGCTGAGATTACAGGTGTGAGCCACTGCGCCAGGCCGCTTTTATAGATTTCTATTTTAACATTAAAACTGGCAATTCTAGATCAAAAATGCATAGAACAGAAAAACAAAATTATTATTTTTCTGCATTCCAATGGCCCCTGGGCATCACTATGCATGGCTTCTATCTGGTATTTTCAGCATTTTATATGTATATTTGTGCTATAATGTCATGGGCTCATTATATGTAAAGACTGTGTCTATTGTCCTATTTTCGTTTGAATTGTCAGACCATAATAGATTGCTTGTCACTTAGAATGAATTTAGTAATAGTTTGTTAAATTTAATTTGCCAATATGTATGTAGTATGTAAGATGTTTTAATATTGCCTCAGATGATTAAATGTTTACCAAGGAATGGCTTTTGATGTTAAATAATTTGTAGTTTCAGGCCACTTCTCTCCCTACTAAAGCTATGATGTCTACGTTGCTAAATCTGATAGACACTTTGCAGTCTCACCTTACTTAAATATGAATAGTATTTTAAGCATCTAAAGACTTACTTTTTTCTGAAAATTTTTTTTAATGTGGTGAAACAAATCATATTTCTTGCTTTTCCTTTTCAGTTTTAGGGAATATATTTGCATTTATTCCTTTACCTGTTCACTAAATGCTAAAGTTCTTCATAGCTTGGCTGTTCGCGTTTGGATTTCTATTCTAGTTGACCTCTTAACATTTCTTTATAAGTATTGAATCTGTGTCACTGACTCCCAAATTTATATGTGTGTTGAGTTTCCTTCTGAGCTCCAGACTCATGTAATCAGCTGTCTAATTGACATACCAGTTGGATATCTCCTAGACTTCTTAAATTTAATATTTCACAAATATTTTTTAAAAATCTTTTTCTGCCTTTCCAAACTCTTCTATCCAACAGTCTTCCTTATCTCAATAAATAATACTCCCTTCATATCAAAGACGTTAGAATTATTTTTGATGCCTCTATATTACTTCCTCCAGAGCAAGTCCATCCTTAGGTCCTATTAATTGAACCCTTCAAAATATGTCTTATATTGATTCAGTTTTCATTATATCTCTGCCATCAACTTAATCCAAGCCACCCGATGTTCTGATTCAGTCTCCTTTACCGGAATGTAAGGTTGTTAAGGGTAGGAACTAGTTCTGTTTTGGATCTGGTTATTTTTCAAGTGCTTAGATCAATGTCTGGCTCACATTAGACATTGACAAATATTTGTGGAGTGAATGGATTGATGGGGACTTCGTGAAAGAGCCTCTTCTGTAATCATTGATAAATGATACTATGATAACGAGGTCAGCAATGGTCACAGTAGGAAAAATGCTGGCAAATTCTATATTAATTGATCTGGATATTATTGAGGTAAATTTAAATGACCCTTTTGATGAACACTTTCTGGAACTTTGATGCTATGATACATTTTGACAAGATGACTCACGCTATGGATATGCGTGTATGTATATGTCATGTATACATATATCTTTAACTCAAAACATATGGTATTTGACTATGAAATTCCATGTATTCTTGTAGTGCTAAAAACGAAATATTTTGATTTAAATCTTTTATTTCTATAGTCAGAAGAGATAATAGATAATGGACACACACAGAATGGTTTCTTTCTCCGTTATCAATGCTTGCTTAATGATTACTCCGAATCCTGCTGACTATTTTTAAAATGTTCTCAAATTTCAGATGCAGTAATTTTGAATCAAGCACAGTTCTTTGTACTACTGTATTTCGTGAAATTTTAGCTTTTGATTCATTGAATAATTTCAAAATTAACCAGGGTTCTTCACATATGCTACTTTTGAGGTTTTGATTAGAGCTGATTTTAAAACATACTCACAGCTTGTTTTAACTGATATAATTTGTAAAAATTAAGATTTGTAAAATTAAAAATGTACATCTCATCTCTCATCTCTCTCATTTTGAAACAAAATGGCTTTGCAAATGTTTTAATTTACACTTTATAAAACAAAACTGATTCGTATGGCAGGATGGCCACTGAGATTTAAAAATATCACTCAAATTATATGAGAAGTTTTCAGACATTAAACTGCAGAACATAGAATTCATAATTTCATTTATGGTAGATGATATTGAAGTAAAAGCAAAGTAATCTACATTTTTAAATGCCAGAACAATTTTGGTGTGCTACATGTTTTGAAAATATTTTATCTGTAATACATATTATCATATATAATTATGATATTTTGGTAAATTTTTATGTGATGTGACAATTTAAATTTGATGTAGAGCCTTTTTATTTTATGCAAGATATGTTCCCTGAAATTAATAGTGAATCATTGACATTGCCATTCATTAAAAATTTTTTGTAATAGAAGTATGTTATTTTTTCCAAAGGAGTTCATGATCATTACTATAAATAAATGATAAAATAATGAAATAGCAAATATAGAGAGTAAAAGTAAAGGTCTTTTTCTAATCCTCTGCTTAAATTTGAACTTCAATCAGAAGTGTATGGATTCATCATAAATATTTTAAGTTTTCCACATCAGTACATTTCTTGATGAATGCACATTTGCCCATTACCAGCGTGAAAATAGAAAGGTTGGTTCAGGTTTCTATATGTAGACTCAGCAAGTCAATTTGTCTGCATTATATTTTATATACTTTGTTGTAGTCTAAAATGTGTCTTAAATCTTATTATTTTTCACAAATTCCTAAATGTATTGTCCAATATGTTACCTTTCACGTGGACAATTGTATTCTCCTCCTGTCTGGTCCTTTGCTTTCTCTCTTGTCCTTCACCTTCCATTCTCCATAAAACAGTCAGTGAAACCATCCCAAAGGGTTAATCTAATCTCATTACTTCTCTGCTTAAAACTTTCCAATTAGACACCATTATTTGGTTATTTGGGGAAGTCCATAGTAAAATCAATGGGAAGTTAATCTTCATTGTCTCAGTTTCATTTGTAGTTAGTATGTCTACTGAACATTTACTAGTGATCATTTTTGTAGTAGTCACATTTTAAAATTTAAAAATTAAATAATAATTTTAAATGGTAGATTATGCCAAATATTTCAAAGTATAATGGGAATTCAAATTAAAAAGCTTTTGAATGAGGATTTAATATCCCTTTCCATGTTTACATAACCATTTAAAAACATTGTTGCCTATGTAATACAGACTTCCTTTTGCAGGCTATTTTTGTGAATAAACTATAGTCTTGCAGATGTTTGTTAGCAATATGTGTATTGTAAAACATTAAAAGTCTCTTGTTGGGCAATTTATTTCTAAAGAGGTTATAAAACATTGTTCATATAGAATAAAGGAAGTATCTCAACTAGATCCAAAAAAAAAAATATCAATGTTAGACAAGTATTAGAGAGGAAAAAAACTGAAGATTTATTTCACAAGCTTCTTACTTACATTTTTGACATTCACATTTGCATATGAAAAAATGTACGTTTATGTCAGCTCAAAGCATGCATATGGATTTATACCAGCTGGTAATTATTCTTCTATTCTCAAGGAGCTCATAGTCTAGTAGGGAAAGGTCATAGTTGTTTTGGGAAGACTGACTTGTAAATAAATTGTTACAGAAATGTGATAAGTTCCTTAAGAGATATATGAACAACAAGCATTGCTGAAACATAGGTGAGCAATGAAATCTGCCAAAGTTCATAGAGGAAAGAAATAAATACCAGGAGACCTAGCACTGGAGGCTGCTCATTTTAGGTAGAGAGAACATGTTCAAAGGCATAGTGCTGTGAAACATCATGGTGGTCCCTAACATGAAAGCACAATGGTGGAGCAGTCTCCTTGTAAATGTTGAGGCCAATTTCCTGAAAATCATAGTGGTAAAGTTTATAGAGGGGAACATTAACACCTCATGTGAAGTATAGGGTGAGATCCACAGTTATTGTTCATATACAGAGAGTACTGGAATAGTGCTTTTAAATGTGTGGTACTTGATATCAAAAAAAAAGGGAGTCTAAGCTGGAGATAAACATTTGGGGTTGCTCAGGCCATAGGTAATAGAAAAAAGCGAATTGCTTGAAAATTTCAGGAACTGTGAACATAACAGCCCTTACCAACTTTATTTTTATAATGCATAGCTATCTAAAGTTCATAAGTAATACTGAGTTATATTGTGTTGATAGGAACCTAAATGTAGAAAAATGGAAGAATAATTCGTCAAAATATTGTTACATTTAAATATAGAAAAGTTATGTTTAAGGTGAAATAGTAGTGACCAGTACAACATTGATCCAAAACTAAAAAATACAGAATGTTCAGGTTAAATTTTATTCAAAGCTTTGGAAAGTTTATTAAACTCCTGTATAAAACATATGCAAGATAATAAATACTGCTAAAAAAAAAAAAAAAAAAACTTTAGGCTACCTGTTAGAAATTTGAAAACATTCTAAAAATATTCTTTGCATTTTTGTCATTGCAAAGTTTATTCAGTATATTACTGACTGTAAGGGAGACACTTTGTATTATTTCCTTGGCTGGGATAAATTGGGCCCCTCCGTTTTTCATTTCTTTTACCCCACTCATCTCATCATTCACAGTGCCTTGTCTCTTTGATCTTTAATGGTTTCATATGTGTGCTTTCTTGCTGCCATTGCTATTTGAGTTTACATGAAGGTTTAACCTTCTAACTGATTTAAATTTTCTCTCATCTGCCACTTTCAAGCTGCATACTTATCTCAGAGTCTTCTTTATAAAATATCACTTTCATCATACAATTCTCCTTAGAAATATTGAATTAATTCTATCTAGTTGATGTATACAGATCAAAATCCATAGGCAAGATTGTCCTCAAACTCCCCATACAAGCTTCTCCTTCTCTATCAGCCCCACCTCAGACAAGCTTGCTTCATATTTAACCCACTTCTTTTCCCTGCTCTGGAATTCTGCTCGTCCTCCTCCCTCCCTCCTATTCCAACACTTACCCACACTTCAGTGTCCAGGTAAAGTCCCACTCTCTTCCACTGGACATTAATGACACTTTTCTCCAAATTCATATGACACACATTCACATTTGGAACTTAATCCAAAGATAATTGTTAGCATCCTTAACAGAATGTTAGTATTGATTTCCTCAGGCCCGTGTACCTTGTTTTTCCTGCCTTCCTGGAAAACTCCACAGGGGCTGGCAACTTATTTTGTTCCTCTTGGAATTTCTGCTACTCATCATTGTATTACTCATTTCTGTGAGCAGTTTTTGATGACATGATAGAACAAATGTGCCTTTAATAAGGGGACAAATATGAATATGACATGGGTGAAAAGAGGTATGAATATTTTAGTACCTCTTTTGGGAAATTACATGCTAAAATGCATATGAAAATATAAAACTGTACATACTTGAATCACTCTATCACTTTCACATTAACCTGTTTTATTTCCTTCATAACACTAAGTACTATCAGAAATGAACTTATTTTATTTTTTGCTTTTTTAAAAAAATCTACTATATATTTAACTCCCATAGAAAAGGCTCCATAGAAGATGTTCCTGTTTTCACCACTAGGTTCCGGCATTAGTATAGTGTCTGGAACTTGGTAAATATTAAATATTAATTGAATGGATGGATGACTTAAGTAAGTTTAGCAGAGTCATACTATATTAGGATCTTAAGATGGGATCTAACGATAATGTTACTTGTATTCACTGGGTGGTAAGTTGGAGGAAACAGAAACCCAGAAAAAAAAAAAAAGATACTGAGCTAAGTAAATAATATTATAGAGCAAAACCAGGGCACTTATGAAAACATCATCATATTATAGTGTTGTGTTAAATTAAAAGTTTCTGATATGGGTCGCAACTCATAAACGAGTCTTCTCTATACTTATAAAGTACCATCTGTTGTACTGTTCTCTGTGAATCTATCTGAGATTTATTCATTGTGAGACCACTGTACTTAGAAATTTTTAAAAGAGTAAAATGGGGGATTGAAAGATAATAGTTGAGAAGAGCAACTAACTCTCAGCTTATTCTTCCGTCAAGATATGGTTTCAAGTAATGTTTGAGAGAGACCCTTTTATAAATCAGAGGTGACATTTTTCTTGCTAAGAAAACAGATATAAATGTTGTATTGTCTGATTTTTTTTATTATTATACTTCAAGTTCTGGGGTACATGTGCAGAACGTGCAGTTTTATTACATATGTATACACGTGCCATGGTGGTTTGCTGTACCCATCACCCCGTCACCTACATTAGGTATTTCTCCTAATGTTATCCCTCCCCTAGCCCTCCAACCCCCGACACACCCCGGTGTGTAATGTTCCCCCCCCATGTCCGTATGTTCTCATTGTTCAACTCCCGCTTATTAGTTAGAATATGCAGTGTTTGGCTTTCTGTTCTTGTGATGGTTTGCTGAGAATGGTGGTTTCCAGCTTCATCCATGTCCCTTTCCTGTTTATTTTAATAAGATGACCCCTGGAAGTATAGATTTTAGAAAGCTTTCTTTTCTATCTTCTCCTACACTTACCCTGTACCTCCATCCTTCTCTCTTTCCATTCCATCCTCTCTTTTATACATGTACACATGGATACACATATATAATATATACATTTAATTTTTATACGTAAGTCATATGCAATGAAATTGCTGCAATTTCAGCTATCCCCATCAATGACACATCTGTACTCTCTCTATATATATATTTTGAGACAGAGTCTCGCACTGTCACTCAGGCTGAAGTACAGTAGCACTATCTCGGCTCACTGCAACCTCCACTTCTCAGGTTCAAGTGATTCTCCTGTCTCAGCCTCCTGAGTAGCTGGGATTATAGGAATGCCTCACTACACCCAGCTAACTTTTGTATTTTTAGTAGAGTCAGGGTTTCACCATGTTGGTCAGGCTAGTCTCAAACTTCTGACCTTGTGATCCACCTGCCTCGGCCTCCCAAAGTGCTGGGATTACAGGCGTGGGCCACTGCACCTGGCCCATGTTGATTTTAGTATACAATTTACAGTTCTTGCCTTTTGACTATTTTTGCTCCATAATTCGTTTTGGAAACTACAACAAAGTTTAGAAGAAGGACTTGGTAATTGGGCAGCTCAAGTCATGTAACAGGTGATTCAGAGCCTATTTATAAAGTACCATCTGTTATCTCAAGAGACTTCTCAGACTTCTCAGCCATGTTAATTGATTCCTTATAGTTTATGAGTGGCTTTTCTTAAGAACATGATTGAGTGTGATTTTATAAGAGGCTAGCATCTACAGATGGTAGGAGCTAAGTTGCTATCCGAAAAATGTAAGATCAGAATGCACATGATACATTACAGTGTGTTGTTGGTCCATGATGTTCTATTCGTTTATCCTAACATGATTTGTATTGTACTTCCTTATCCCAATTCTTCTAGTTCTCTTCCTTTTCATTTTTTCATTTTTCCTAGTAGCAATGGTGATAATGATGATGATAATGACCATGCCACCAATAATAATAACAGAATTACAATTAACTGTTCGATATCTGAATATATATGCAGTCATGTACTCTTTAGTTTACACATGCCGTTTGATTTCTACAACATTCTAGGACTTAGAGGTTAAATTATTTGCCCAACATTTTGGAACTACAAGGTGGCAGAACCAATAGCTGAGAGATTATAGACTTACTCTCCAAAATTCCTTTTTTCCTGTTATTTCTCTTTATACTTTCTTACTCTTGTCAAACTGACCCATTTTCATGGCATAATTTTTTTTTATATATACTTTAAGTTCTAGGGTACATGTACACAACGTGCACGTTTGTTACATATGTGTACATGTGCCATGTTGGTGTGCTGTACCCATTAACTCGTCATTTACATTAGGTATATCTCCTAATGCTATCTCTCACCCCTAACCCCTCCCCACAATAGGACCCGGTGTGTGATGTTCACCTTCCTGTGTCCAAGTGATCTCATTGTTCAATTCCTACCTATGAGTGAGAACATGCGGTATTTGGTTCTGTTCTTGTGATAGTTTGCTGAGAATGATGGTTTCCAGCTGCATCTCATGGCATCAATTGTAATCTCCTTTTAGGTAATTCCTAAATTGGTATTTATGATCTTTTTCCTTCTTCTCATTTCTGATCTATATCTCCAAATGCCTGACCAGTTTCTCTGCCTGACCAATTTCTCAGCCTGAAAATACTCTGGGAACATTTCTTTCTACGAATATTTACTTCATATTCTTCTTGGTTAATGATATAATTTTCCTCTTAATTATTCAAACTCACATCATACTCTGTCACCATCCCCTCTTTCAATTGCTGCCCACAACAAGGGCCACATTATATTGATTTTATCCACATCCCTGGTTTTCTTCACTGTTCTATAGCTACAATATCCCTCCTATAAACAATTCTTTTTTTTCTTGAAACGGAATCTCCTCTGTCATCCAGGTTGGAGTTCAGTGGTATGATCATGGCTTGCTGTAGCCTCAACTTCTGAGGCTCAGGTGATCCTCGCACCTCAGCCTCCTATGTAGCTGGGACTACAAGCACATACCACCACGCTTGGGTATATTTTTGCCTTTTTAGTAGAGATGGAATTTCACTATGTTGTCTAGAGTGGTCTTGAGACAGAATTTCACCATGTTGCCTAGGCTGGTCTCAAGCTCCTGGTATAAGGTGATATGCCCACCTTGGCCTCCCAAACTGCTAGGATTACAGATCTGAACCACCACGTTGAGCCTACACAGATTATTTTAAATATCATTTCTAGTCAGTATATTTTATATCCCAAAAATCACCCTACAAATTTCATGTTACTGCTGAATCATTTTTCTAAAACGATTGTAAAGATTCTCTTTATATTCCATCAGCCCTCATTACCTCCTCATTTCATAAAAATAATTATAGAGGCCACCATTGCCATTCGGTGTTCACTATCTTTCATAATGGCATGCTAACAGAGACTGGATATACCCAGAAATTGTTCTCACAACTTCAGTCAAACTAGACACCTGTCCATTTCTCATTAATGTCCTTTCCTTGTTGTAGCTCTCTTCTTTCTTTGTAACCTCCTCCTCTCACTTCTTTATTTTATTTTATTTTTTCTCGAGATGGAGTCTCTCTCTGTCGCCCAGGCTGGAGTGCAGTGGCGCGATCTCAGCTCATTGCAACCTCTGCCTCCCGGGTTCAAGCAATTCTCCTGCCTTAGCCTCCCAAGTACTGGGACTACAACTGCATGCCGCTATGCCTGGCTTTTTTTTTTTCTAAACTTGCCTGTTAAAATATGTAGATAATTTTAAAACTCTGACTTCACATGAAGTACTGTCTTTGCTGGAATCAGATTGATTCTGAATTGATTGAATACGCTTTCTTTCTAGTATCACCACTTTTGACTAGATAATATGGTTCAAGATGATGTTCATAATATTCTTGTCAAAGAATTAATATTTTATGCTATCCAGTGAAAATTATGAATAGTAGTTTCAAATAAAGGAATAATTTGAATTCCAGGGAACAAATGGTTTTCTTTATAAGACTACCAAATGTTTATTTTATTCCTTACAAAGTAATACTCACCTCAGTATAACATATTAATTTAATTATTTTGATTTCAAGAAAATGTTTAATGCACCTAGAATGTAGTGTACTGAGTACCTGGAAGTTAGTAAGACCTCCACCCAGTGCTTAGAATGCTAGCTATTAATAACAAAATCATTTTGATGATAACTGTAATGTTAGTTCAAATAAAGTATTTTGGAAATAGTAGAGTTGGTTATTTTGTATGGAAGAGTTATATCTAAGTTGAACCCTGAGGCATAAATGACAATATGAGAAATCTGTGACAAGTAAAGGAGACAGTGTTAGCTTTTGGAGAAATGACTATGGTGTGCTGGAGGAAGGTGGGTGC
This sequence comes from Theropithecus gelada, assembly GCF_003255815.1. Classification (NCBI taxonomy): domain Eukaryota; kingdom Metazoa; phylum Chordata; class Mammalia; order Primates; family Cercopithecidae; genus Theropithecus; species Theropithecus gelada. The sequence continues at coordinate 80,445,848 of NC_037672.1, read as the reverse complement.
AGCCAGTTTGGCTAGAGCATCAGATATGTAGGAGAAAATGACTGGACGTTAGTTTGAAAATAGGCTAGAATATGTAAAAGGGAGCCATTGGATTATTGCAAGCAAAGAGGTAACAATCATATTGTGACACACTGTAATTGTTACATTGGAGAGAGTGAAAAGCTGATCAGGGAGATTATTTAGGAACTATTTCTGATCATCTAGAAGAGAAGATCATGCTTGGACTGGGAGAGGTAATAAGAGGAAGGAGGCAGGTATGAGGAGTAGAAGAAAATAGTACTTTTAGGCATGAGTTTAAAGATGACTTAGATGTTTTCCTTGAACATCTGAGTTGAGTGATAGTGCCACCAATTTAGAATAGAAAGCAGGAAGACTGGGAGAGACAGCAAGTGTAATGAGTTGATCTTAGTGGCTGACAAATACTTAGGGTAATATCTGGGTTATTTGAAGTCAAGATATGATTATGCATCTTAATAATTTATACTTTAAACACCCCAATATAACCATATATTTTTTATTATAGTCTTTCCTTTCCAAACATGGAAGGCTTTTGATGACCAGAAAGAGAAAGTGAATGTAAAACATTCTTGTTCAAGCCACTGACTGCTGTGGGGAATTTTTCAATTTGAATTAATTTTTGTCCTAAGTTATGTTTAATATAATGTGTCTTGGAAACATAAAACAGACTGTATTGTAAACAGAAGTTATAAGACTTGGATACAAAGCCATTTTGTTCTAAATCCAGTGCACTGTTTCTGACCCTTTCTTGCCAAATTCAGTGAGTTTTATATCAATAGAGTCATGTAGCTTTCTCAACTAACGGCAATTTAGTCCTTGTTTTATGCAGCATAGTCTGTTTACCAGCAACCGAAGTAATTTTCAAAATCCCATTGGACATACATAGCTATGCTCTTTGCAAATACTCTATTTTAAAATTTTAAATGAGACTTAAAGGAACACATACTCTAAAGAATATTTCAGTGCTGTTTATTTAATCTTAAAATTTAAGTCAATTTTATCTTTTAAAGTCAATTAGAGGCATGTTCTTTTATCATTAACAATGATATTATTTATTATTACTAATTGACTCTAAGGTAAAAAGTAAATAATAAATAATATCTTTGTGTGCTAAGTTGTTTATGGTTTTTATCTTAGAAAAAAATAAAAATATTCAAATGAAGTTAGCTCATAAACAGCTAATATTTAATTCTATTTTTTCTACATTTCTTTAAAATTGATAATGATATTACTAATTTTATGTTATGTATGCTTCATATTTTATGTTTTTTTTTTCCTTCTGAAGCTGGTGTGGGAGCAGTATGCAATCTATAGCATTTTGTCTCTGTATACTCATTTTATTCCTCACTGAAAAATCGTTCATCAATTTTTCAAGGAAAAAAGCAGGATGGAGATAAGCCATAACTAATCTCAAATATGAAAGTCCTTTCATTGTTATATGAGAGCAATGGTGGGTAAAAAGACAAATTGCAATATAAATTATGTAAATTTATATCATAAACTTATTAATTCAGTAACACTAGATTTAGGTGATTTCATTTTCAGTGGGTGTCATTTTAAATACATTGCAAATATATTTGATTTTGATGCCTGAATCAGTGTGTAGTGTCAGTGTGTGCCTGAATCAGTGTGAGTGTCATTGAGAAACAATGACAGGAATGTGTTTATATTTTGTAATACAGACAAAGGGACTGTATTTGCTGGAGATAAAAAAGCACTTCTTGTTCCCAATATGCAAATCCATTCTATGCATTAAATATCTTAACATTTAGAGATGTAATGCCATTCCATTTATGAAGGCATGTTTGTGATTTTCTTCACTGGATGTATTCGTTAATATGATTAATTCCTTCTGATGAACAGTTTTTAGAAAGATTGGAGTTTTGTCTGTGTTCATAGACTTTTGGTGCAGTTTTCCCAGCCAGGCAATTCTTGAATCCCAAGCCTTGTCTTCTTGCCAAACTTTTGGGCTTGCCTATGCACACACTTACTAGCTTTCTGCTTCCACCAGATTCCATGAGTGGCTTTTGTCTTGCTATCTCCAGCCAGCCCCTGCCTGGAGCTCACTTTGTCTCACCATGGTTTTTTGTTCTTGAACACTTTTCAGAACTAGACCTTGGCCTACCTTCCTTAGTACCTTCTCAAAGTCAACAACTTTTGATGCACCGAAACCACTTTGTGGTCAAGTTAGGTACTTTATCATCCATTAAAAAAAAAAAAAAAAAATTCCCCTCTTCTCCCATGTCTGTTATACTCACACCCTCTCCCATACATATATTCCCTGACTCCAGGTTTTTTTTTGTTTGTTTGTTTGGCTGAAATGTTGGTGGAATTACTTATTGTTATGAGGTGTTTTGCCATTGAAAAACTCTTTCAGGTTAAATACAAGAATCTCTGCAATCAGTGTCACACATTAAGAATGCTTATACTGTCCGGGCACAGTGGCTCATGCCTGTAATCCCAGCACTTCGGGAGGTGGAGATGGGTGGATCACTTGAGCTGAAGAGTTCCAGACCAGAATGGGCAATGTGACGAAATCTTGTCCCTATAAAAAACACAAAAATTACCTGTATGTAGTGGTTACACACCTGTAGTCCCAGCTACTCGGAGGCTGGGGTGGAAGGATCGCTTGAGCCCAGGAGGTCAAGGATGCAGTGAGCAGATAGTGTCACTGCACTGCACTCCAGCCTGGTGAAAGAGGGAGACACTGTCTCAAAAAGGAAAAAAAAAAATGCTTATATTTCAAGAGTGGAGGATAGTTAATTTCACTGTTTATTGAATCCCTCCGTTATTCCAGATTCTGCTCCAGATACTCTCTATACATTATCTTATGTAATTCTAAGAGAAACCTTATGAGATTGGTTTTCTTATCTTCATTTATGAATGATGGCACTGGTACTCGGAGGAGGATAGATCCGCAAAGACTTGTAAAGTTAGCAACAGAGCCAGGACTTGATCTCAAGCTTGCCCAATATAAAAGAAACCCACACTCTGCTATATCAATCTGAAGACTAGCTAAAATATTTGAGTGACAGAAGTCAACTGAACATTCCATTTATGATGTTAGAACTCAGATTAATTCATGGAATTACACAAAGTATATAATTTTTAACATAAAGAAGTCACAGGAAGGCCTGTTCACTATTTAACTTGGGTTCTAAAGTGCAATGAAAAAGATGTCGTAGGAGTGCCATAGACCTTGAGAGAGATAGTGTTGACTTAGCGATAAGTGAGTAATGGCAATGAGGTAATGGAGCAGGTTAGTTAAGGAGGCAGTTGCTATTGTAATAATACCAAAGTGTGGTTGCTATATTTGTACATAAATCGTCCTCTCTCCTTCATTGTAGATACTTTAGATCTAAATTTCAGCATTACTTTCTCAGAGAGACTTTCACTGAGCTCTCAGTCGAGGTCAGATTTCTTAGCCTTAAATGCTTTTTAAAACTACAGCCATGCACCATATGTTGACATTTCAGTCAATGAAAGCCCACATATAAAATAATGGAGCTGAAAAAATACTGTTGCCTACTGACATCGTGATGTCATAGTCATTGTGATACCCTAGCACGACCATTACCTTCTCTATGTTTATGTGTTTAGATACACAAATACTTAGCAGTGTGCCACAACTGCCCACAGTGTTCAGCACAGTAACATGCTGTACAGGTTTATAGCCTGGGAGCAATAGGCTGTATATAGCAGACAGCATAGATGTGTAGTAAGCCATATCATCTAGGTTTGTGTAAGGATACCCTGTGGTGTAGGCACAATGACAAAATCATCTAATGACATTATTTCTGACAGTGTATCTTCATTGTTATATGAGTTCTGCCCTGGACATATGTGTGTATATATCTCTCACTTGCTCTCTGTCTCCCTCTTTCACTTTCTTTTATGCGTGGAGAAGCAACTAAATGTGTGTGGTTCTAACGTGTATAGTTAGGTGCAATAATGTATACTCCCCTTCATTTCCACTTCAGACTTGTCTAATCCACTCCTAGCCTTTTCTATTCTTCTAGCAAATATATTTATTCATGGTTTCAGGCCGGTTAATTTGACGAACTAGTTTATTCTTATGTGATGGTATTAATGAATTGATGTCTTATTTGAGCAATGTCTTATGTTTTAAGAATATATGGTTCCAAGCTCTTGAGGGAGGTATATTTGTAAGAGATGGAGGAAACCTTCCAAACTGTTCACATCATACCTTCTCCTACATCTAGTTAGAGACTGAAATACCACCGATACTAGTTAATGGTCTGTCTGGCGCCATGTTGCCTTGATTGTCCAGGTGTAATTGAATAAATGAAGGTAATATGTTGGTTGATCATATCCACATTTGACCCTTACAGTTTGTAAATATGGAGCTCTGAGTCCAATTCAGTCATATGAGGACATAAAATGTGAAAAAGGAGAAGTAGATGAGTTAGGTATTAATGAATATACAGAAATCAACATCATTCCTAGTAAGTGTTTAAAAAATGCTTGTTTTTGAACCTTTACCCATTTGTTTTCCCTACTTGCAATAGAAGAGTAAGAGTTGTATCACAGTAAAAGGTAGGTGTCAAATTTCATGTAGTTCTCTGCTTGGGGAGCTCTCTTAGGATTCCTGAATAGCTGTCTGACCCCGTACTTGTATGCATACCCGTGCTCCAAGTACCAATAAACTCTATTATTAGGAATCAGATATAATTTGCTCAGTTAACTTGGATCCTAAATGAATTACTTTCTCAGTTTTCTCACCCCTGTTTATGGATGACTGGATGCTGGATGGCAGCCACCTGCCTGGCCCCATGATAACTGCCTGTTTTCTAATCTTCTCATAAACATCAGGGGTCTTGGTCTTGGCACTGGATCTTTCATTTAGTGATTCTTGCATACTGTACATCATTTTTGTTTGTCGTTTGATCTTTTAATATAGACATCCCTTTGTGTTACTGTTTCTCTATTTCCTCACCTGGCACTTTGTATTTTATAATCCAGTATTGATTTTCAACGGATTCAGTGTGGCCTGTACTGCCACTGGTCAAATCATGGTTATAAGATAATCGTCAGCCAGGTTTTATAATACTTTCTCTTCCTCAGTAATCTCTGGATTCTTAGAACAAACATTTTGGATTAGATTTCTTGAGTATGTGATTGATACCATAGAGAGTTGACAAATTATGAAAATGTGATACTTATGGGTGGGATTTTCTTTAGTGATACAGGTTTGGTATATTCAGATTTTTAGATAACAGACTGACAGTTTTGTTTGCATAATTATAATTGGCATTGTACATAGAAAGGATATGGCTTGTTTTTGTTAAATCCGCACTTTCTAAATATCAAAAAAAAGGAAATGGAGTATAAATCAATTTTTGTATAATCTGTTTGAAACATGAGTTTTATTTGCTTAATATTATGGCTTTGCCCCTTTCTGTAAGTCTTTTGGGATCCTGTGTAGAAGCTGTTCTCATTGAACATTAAACAGTTAAGTCCATTCTGTGATACTAGCTACAAATTTGGTTTCATATTCTACTTAACAATTTAGGTAAACTGAAATATTTCTAGATGGTCTACTTCTGTTCATATAAAAACAAAACTTGACTTCCAAACAACAACAACATAATATGGACCTGGGCCTGAACCTAGTTTAATACTGGTGGTGCTGCCTATAGAAAGAGATGTATTCTACATGTACTGCCTAGAGCAATTGAGAAAACATAGATGAGTACAGTGAAAGTCAGAGAAGATTTATACAAAGGCAAGGGCAATCTTGTTTTTGTTAAATCACTAGAATTTAGCTGAGTGGTGTACACAGAGTAGTAATACATATTGGTTGCGATCACTAATAGCATGCTGATAAAATCTTCCCCTGCTTCCCTCTCAAGTCATACACAATCAGGTGTGTATTTATTTAACTTCTTTAAGGCTTAGGGTACAACACAAAATACACTTGCTAAAATAATGTTTGCTGTTACAAAGCTTAAAAATAACTAGGAAGGAGGAGTGGAGATCGGAACAATAATGAGAGATTAAAGATTGTGGGAAATAATTTTAAGCCCAGTGGTTAAGAATGAGCGTGTTTTGGCTTGAATCCTACTGTATTACTTAGAGTCTGGATGACCTTCGGGCTAGTTACTTTACCTATCTGTGCCCTAGTTTTTGTCTTTATTTATGGAATGAGAATAATAAAAATACTTTATAAAGTTATTGTGATGTTTAAATGACAAGATGTATGTAAAGTGCTTGGAACACTACAGTATATTCCTCATTTGATCATCACTCCTTACATTCTGTCAGCTTCAACTATTAAAATGGCAATTTGATTCAAATATATATCATTAGAAGTTTAAGGGGCAAAAATGGCAGTGGAAGGAGAGGAACGAAGGAAAGAAAGAAGGAAGGAAGGAGAGAAGGAAGGAAAGGAGGAAGGGAAGGAAGGAAAGAAGGAAGGAGGGAAGGAGGAAGGGAGGGAGGAAGGAAAGGAAGAAAGGAAGGAGAAAGGGAAGGAAGGAAAGAAGGGAGGAAGGAAGGAAGGAGGGAAGGAGGGAAAGAAGGGAGGAAGGAAGGAAGGAGGGAAGGAGGGAAGGAAGGAAGGAGGGAAGGAGGGAAGGAAGGAAGGAAGGAAAGAAGGAAGGAAGGAAGGGAGAGAGGGAGGGAGGGAGGGAGGGAAACTAACAGCAAAAACAAATACAGTTATTAATTAGGAGATTTTTTTTTGAGAAAGCCATGTTTATGTAGAGATTTATGTTTCCTCCCTTTTTAAATAATAAACTGAAGAGATTGTTAAGAATTATATATTTTATTTAGAACACTTATAATTTGAAGACGTTGGGGGACCTTTAGAGATCTTCTAATTCAAGGACTGTTCTTTTATTTTTTATTTAATTAATTAATTAATTAAATTTTTGAGATGGAGTCTCACTCTGTTGCCAGGCTGGAGTGGAATGGCATGATCCTGGCTCACTGCAACATCTGACTCCTGGGTTTAAGCAATTCTCCTGTCTCAGCCTCCCTGAGTAGCTGGGATTAGAAACATGCACCACTACGCCCAGCTAATTTTTGTATTTTTAGGAGAGACAGGGTTTCACCTTGTTGTCCAGGATGGTCTCAGTCTCCTGACCTCGTAATCTGCCTGCCTCAGCCTCCCAAAGTTCTGGGATTACAGGCATGAGCCACCACACGTGGCCTATTTTTTCCATTATTTTTAGTGACATACTATTTGGATTAAAAAGATAAATGCGAGACTGTATAACCAGGCAGGTACAGTTTAAAAACACTAATTGTGTCTACCTATTTATTCAAAGAATAATTAGACACAGTCAAGTAATGTGACTTATCCTAAATCACACAAGTTCCTAGATTCCCAGTCTGGACTATTAACAAAGCACTCTTTCATATATAATATTCTCTAACTTGACTTTAGTTACTTAAAGTATTTCCACACAGGAAGTTATTATTTAGATAATAGGAACATCTCATTCTTTAGGTCAAGTTGTTTTCGTTCCCTGCTTGTTAGTTAATCAAGGACTCTAGAAATGACAGGTAAAGTGTTCATATTCACCGCCTTTACTGGACACACTTAATGTTAGTCAATGGCAACCTGAGTTTCTCCACCACACTTAACAAGCATATTAGAAAATGCAAAGAGCCTTACAAAGAAGATGATATAATGTTGTTTTTCTAGGCATGATGTCCATTAGAAACTATAATGTGATATTCTATTACTTTAAAATAATGATTGACTCATTTTGAGCTTTGTTTTACAGTTAATCAGTAACCAATTTATTGAAATCAACTTAGAATAGTAAGGGCTTAAAACCCAAAAGGATTTGTCTGCAGGCTTGCTCAGCGACAATGTGGTATACAGTCACTCAATCAAAGGTAGCTCTGAAGAGTCTACATTTACATTTTTAATAGACTATAAAGTAATTTTAGAAAATTATTTTTAACTTCCTTTGATTGTTTAATCAACCTCTACTTTAATGAAAACTGTTAATTTCACTATAGTTTTAAAAATTCCTAATATTGTAAGACCGAAATACCTAGTAGAATATGTATTACTGTAAATTGCTAGTTGATTATGGTGAAGGTCCTCATAATGCAATAATGAATTGTCATACATTCACCCATTTGTGATTTAAAATCAAAATCTTACAATACAATTATAAGTACTATATAGTTTAGTCTTACATTTTTTCCAGCCCTGCAATCTTTGCCTGTTAATTGGCATATTGACTTCTTTTACACTTAATATAAATATTGATATAGTTTACTTTAAGACTGCCAGGTTAGTAATTAATTTTTATTTGTTCTTTCTGCTTTTGTTTCTCTTAGATTATTTTAAATACAATTGCTTATTATTGAAATATAGGTATAATAACATGGACTAATGAAAAACAGAGATCCCCAAAATCATAACTTTCTTATATACAGGCAAAAGCGGCTTGAAATTTTGTTGTTAGAATTTCCATTTAAAATAGCCTTAAACATTTTGAACATCTATGAACAGCCATAATAAGATATATTTGAGAACCACATGAAAAATATTCTAAAAATTTGAAAAACTATTGAAGACGAGACTTTATCAAATGAAGAGTCATAACTGCTTCCTAGAGAAGAGTGAATAGGAAAAGATTTTGATTATTATTATTATTTTTTTTTTTTGAGGCGGAGTCTCGCTCTGTCGCCCAGGCTGGAGTGCAGTGGCACGATCTAGGCTCACTGCAAGCTCCGCCTCCCGGGTTTACACCATTCTCCTGCCTCAGCCTCCCGAGTAGCTGGGACTACAGGCGCCACCACCACGCCCGGCTAATTTTTTGTATTTTTAGTAGAGACGGGGTTTCACTGTGTTAGCCAGGATGGTCTCGATCTCCTGACCTCGTGATCCACCCGTCTCGGCCTCCCAAAGTGCTGGGATTACAGGCTTGAGCCACCGCGCCCAGCCGATTTTGATTATTAACTAATATATAAATTCGTATGAGTTACACAATTACAATAGTGTTAGATTATTCTAAATTTAATCTGAAAGTGTAACCAGATGAAAAAAAGTTAGTAACCATTTTGTCAGCACTTACTGTTTGCTGATCATTGCATTCATTATGTAATTGTATTTTTAAAATAGAAAGCTTGGTACAAGAATAGTTAGAGCATTAAAATAAATAGATAACAAAAAATAGACCCATTTTTTAAAAAAAATCTCTGATTATATGATAAAATAGATGACTCAAATATATAGACAAGAGTTTGGACTACGTAAGAATTGTTATTGTGATAATTTGTCAGACGTTCCTATAAAAATCCATTAACCCTCATTTGTACCACATAACTGATAAGTTATAGATGGTTTAGAGACCTAAGTGTAACATATATAACATTTTAATGAAAAAAGGGCAAAATATGACTTATCTGTGAATGAGGAAGGGCTTATAAGCTTATGGATAATAAAAAAAATCACCAAGGCTATACAACCAACCACTGTGTTGAATGCTAATAGATTGAACAATGTTCAGACTGAAAACTATGCTAACTCAAATATCACCAAGATAAATGAAGAGTTTACTCATTAATACTTTCCACAAAATTTCAGAGCAGTCAACATACAAGGCAAGGAGATGAGCAGTATTTTCTAGTGTAAATGGAGGTTTAGAGGTCAGGAGATCGAGACCATCCTGGCTAACACGGTGAAACCCAGTCTCTAGTAAAAATACAAAAAATTAGCCGGGCGTGGTGGTGGCGCCTGTAGTCCCAGCTGCCCGGGAGACTGAGGCAGGAGAATGGCGTGAACCTGGGAGGCGGAGCTTGCAGTGAGCCGAGATTGCGCCATTGCTCTCCAGCCTGGGTGACGAGCCAGACTCCGTCTCAAAAAAAAAAAAAAAAAAAATTCCTCACCAAAAGATACAGAGCTGCAGAAAATGACACCTGACTAAGTGATGATTACATTATTCATTCTAGAAGCCCAACTGTAATCCTCCAAACCTGCCTTTGTATATGTATACATATGTTTATACGTCTGGGCTACTTCATTTCATAACCTAGTTTGGATATATTCTGGTTACTGCTTCAACTGTATGGCAGTCCTCCTTAATCATATTTTGTTTTAGTGGAATAAGAATAGAGGTCAGTTTCCCAGAAGTAACAGGAAGATGTAACAGAGGGACCAGATAAAGGGCTTTTGCTACAATAGACTACGTTTATTATGTATTGAACTTTGATTTTGCATCACTTTATTTTCAAAGCCATTGCCATCTACCTACATAAATCAAATAACTGGTTGTGATAGATGTTGTATTCATTGTTCAGATTACCCTTTTTCAGAGTGATTCCCCAGTTGTATGGAGTGTGGCTGCTTGGGCTCACAACTGAATAACTCCGCATGAATTTCTCTCAATCAAGGAGATGATTTGCTCAAAGTTATGCTTCTGCCCTAGAGGTCTTCCTCCAATGAGTGGTCGACAATAGGATTCCAAGACACTCTCCATTACCTCATTCTGGGACTGCTCTAGAGGGTCATCTTGCAGCCTCTGGGAGGCACAGGCTGAGGCCTCTGTTACACTCGTAACAGTTCATCCTTGCCTTCTGCCCAGTTCTGTTTCCCTTACTTCTTGGGTGTAACCCTCCTGCAGTAACCATGCTGCAAAAACCATCTCCAACTCAGAATCAGGGAATCTGACCTACAACGGTAGTCACATTCATGATGACATTCCAGATCTTGCAGATATTGTCTCAGTTTCTGTTGATTTCTGAAACAGGAAGGCAAACTGTTGTTCTTTGTTGAAATTTTGGTGGTAATGTGTGAGAAACTTTTAGAGATTCCTTGCTTAGTGTTTGAAATCATTCTCAGCATCTTGTCAACCATTGAGTTTCAAGGCATAAAATATATAAGCCTAATCCTCTATTTTTCTCATTCTCACTAACATTGTTGGCATGGCTATAATGAATATAATATGTCTGCAATCTGCTATGAAATTTGGAGCATTTATGATATATAAATTCTCATGATTTACTTTCTTTGGATAACAGAATAGCCAAGTGAGATGAGCCTTAATGTACAAAATGCCTGAAACAAAAATGCCAACATGTAAAATGGCTTGGTAATTCATGAATGATTTATTATTATTATTCTGAGTTTTTTTTTTAATTGTTTAGACTAGTTAGGAAATACTCATATTAGGTTTCATGTGAATTTTCCAGTGGCACAGAGATCCATGCATAGATAATATTATTAGAAATCATATACTAAGTTATAATTAAGTGATAAAACCATAGGCGGCACAGTAGTTTGGAAGTATAATAGAGTAATTGTAAAGGATTCATGCAAGAACAGGGACTAGCTCTTTCCTGAAGGTTGAATGTGAAACATTTTCATTCCTGAAGGTTGATTGTGAAACATTTTGATTCCTGATGGTTGATTGTGAACCATTTTGAATGTCTGAAGGACATTGAACTTTATTTTTTAGGCATTATGTAGTTTTAAAGGATTTAAAGAATTGGTAACATCTGAGAAATGTATAACAGATATAACAGTAATGTCTGGGAGAGGAAGACAGTGGTGGAAGGACTCCATTGGCAGGTGCCTGTAGTCCCAGCTACTCGGGAGGCTGAGGCAGGAGAATGGCAGGAACCCGGGAGGCGGAGCTTGCAGTGAGCCGAGATCGCGCCACTGCACTCCAGCCAGGGGGACAGAGCAAGACTCCGTCTCAAAAAAAAAAAAAAAAAAAAAAAAAAAAAGAAACAATCTCAATCATGTAGGAAAGAGGCTTGATAATTACATTCTCAATTATTTTCAAAACGTTCAGAAATATGTTTATATTTATCATCTTTTGGATTGATTCCTAGGGGTAATGACTGACATGCATTATCTCAGAGTATTGTGTAACTTGCACACCTCCTGTAGATAGCTGGTAATTGGCTTGTTTAGTCTCAAATTTTTTATTTTATTTATTTTTTTTATGGATGCCGTATGGGTTAAAATCAAAACAATCACTGTAGTCCACAGATTAAATATATTGTTTTCCCCTTATCTATATTGCCTCTAAGTTTATCACAGGAGGAAATTAAATTGGTTTGGAAGTATTTATACTTTATAAATCCATGTTGGTTCCTACTTAGTACCTCAAGCTTGTGCAGATAAGTGAAAACTGATTTGAATTCACTGCTGTACATCAATCTATAATTATAATTGTCCATTTCTTACACAAAATACAAAGTTTAACTGCTACTATGATTGAGAAACTTGCTAGTTTCTTCTAGCTTCCTTACTTAATTTTAGAAACATTATAATAAGTAGTGGCACTAGGAACAATATTATCTAAGAGTTGCCTAAGTACCAGTTCACAACACAAATTTTAATATATATATATATAAATTGATATATAATCTTACCTCAAATTACTTTCAAATTCCTGTGATTGTTCAGTTGTTCATTGTAATTGAATTAGTATGGGTAATCCATTTAGCCAGTATTTCAAAATTGATTTGATTAGTATCTGCATTCATATTTCTGTTGCTTTAGATTCTATATAAAGGGCTCAACACAGTGCATGGCACAAAGGAGACCTTCAGCTCTCATAATTGCCTACCCAGGAACTAGTTTTCTGCAACACTAACATGAGGTTTTGATTAAACAACTCCTGTAACTAGGGTTTACCTTAATTTTGTGGTCTTGGAGAAGAGGTTAAAAACAATCTGCACTACTTGAAAAAAAATGATTAAGAAATATAGGTGCATTTTGATTATTGGTTTTTTTGCTTGGCTTGTTTTTTATTTCCACCTTTCATTTAGAATAATATTCAGATAACTTATAACACAAATATTTTGCATTTTAAATTTACTTCAAAATAAAGATTTATTTTTAAAACAAAACAATGGGGATATATGCAAATAAGACTTTTTTTGGTGGGAAGTATGATGTATTATTACAGTGTACTGAAGTGTGAAGAGCTTGATTTATAACCTTGGATAGTTAACATGAATAAATCATAAATTACAGCAGTGAGCTTCTTCTGAGTTTTAGAATACCTTATTTTGCATATAGTCTGTGTGAATTTGGCTGAACAAGTGGTAAGCTTGTTGTCTGTATGTGGATATGTACATAAATATTACATGAGATGTATATATATATATATATAAAAGCATGCATACATAGTGTTTTATATATTAACTTTTGTCTGTGCAAGACTCATATACGAATACTGTTTTATCACAAAAAGTAGACACTCATACAAATATGTGATTGGACAGAATGGAAGATAGATTTTTTTTTTTTCCTTAATCTACAAGTGAGAGTAGTGTATGTCTTTGGAATTGATTTTTGTTCAGAGCCCACTTTAGTGGGAAGGCACGAATGCTAAATCCAACTTTCATATTGGAAATCCTTCCTCAGTGACAATGGTGTTAACAGACAAAATATGAGAAATTTCATTATGTGGCCAGTAGCATATTTTCCCTGTAAGTTAGAGCAAAGCAAAAACCAAGAACAACCCAAATGATTTTATACTCTTGAACTAAGTTCTTAGTTGGCTTTCCCTTTTTTGTACCTAAATCTAATCGGTCAAAAATAGTAAGGATGGGTTGGAGTAGGAAAAGATATTTTCTAGATTTGGAACCCTTCAAAGGGGTTAGTTATTTCTCAACTAAGCATGACTCTTGAAGCTGAGAGAAGCTCACATGAAGGTTGGGGGAGTGGACAAATCAGTGGGAATAGCATCAAAGCAGTATGACTAAAAATGAAAAAGGAAAATTAATTATAACTTTGGAATATTTTCAAAGTTGAAAATGTTTTTCTGTGACAAAGGTTATAGATGAGGACACTTGCAACAAAAAAAAGTAAGTATATTGTGAGCACTTAGCCATATCTGAGATTGGATTCTGAGACCACAAGTTTTTAAATAATTCATTTATTTATTCAAAAAATTTCCTGAAAATTAGCCATCTAGGCCCTGGGATTGTGGGGGAGAACAAAACAGACAGAAAGCACTGACTCATGGAATTTGTATTCTGCTGGGAAGAAGTAGGCAATTAAATATTCATGAACATAATATGTAGTGTTATTATATTTATAGTCTGCAACTACTGAACTCTGCTATTCTATTTCATTCTCTATTCTGATGGTGGTAAGTAGATAATTAAATATATGTGTAATACATTGTATTATTATATTAATAGTCTACAACTTCTCAGCTATTGTATTCTATTCTATTCTTTACTTGATTCTAAAGTGAGAATAAATATTCTCAGAGAATAATCCTGCATTATTTTATTTATTTATTTATTTATTTGGAGACAGAGTCTCACTCTATCCCCCAGGCTGGAGTGTAGTAGTTTGCTCTCGGCTCACTACAACCTCCCCCTCCTGGGTTCAAGCGATTCTCCCACCTCAGCCTCCCGAGTAGCTGGGATTACAGGCACCTGCCACTATGCCCGACTAGTTTTTGTATTTTTAGTAGAAAGGGGGTTTCTCCAAATTGGCCAGGCTGGTCTCCAACTCCTAGCATCAGGTTATCCACCCGCCTTGATCTCCCAAAGGTGCTTGGATTACTAGCGTGAGCAAACACGCCCGGCCGACCCTACATTATTTTAAGAAATACATTCTTCTTAGACTATTGAGCTTGTGAAATTATGAAGCCTATTATTTCAGAATGAGATGTAAAGCATCTTTGATCAATAAAAAAGTGGATATATATGCTTGGCTATTCATAAAGTAATTTTCATAAGTAATAGTGATCATATCTGTTTCATTCTCTTGACCTCTCCCAAATTGTCCACTAGTTTCACATGTATTTAATTAAAACAAACTAAATATTTGAAGGTGACATATATATATATATATGACACTAAAGGTGCTCAGTGACTTACTTATTTAACCACTAGTTTCACATATATTTAATTAAAACATACCAGATATTTGAAGGAGATATATATGTATGTATGCTTGTGTATGTGTGTATATATATAAATATATATGACACTAAAGGTGCTCAGTGACTTACTTATTTAACCAGGCTTTAACCCATACTTATTGTCTGTTTTTCCTGTGTAGCAGAGGCAGATAAAAAGTTGGGAGAAGTCAGTACGAAATGATATGTGGCTCAGATAAAACCATGGGTGACCATTTTTGATTCTAGAAGAGGAAACTAAGAGTTTTTAAATGCTGTGTTTTGAGGTGGGTCTTGAAATATGCGTAAGAAGTCATACTGAGGAAATGGAAAACACTTTTCATTTGTCAGTAAAAATTCAGTCATAAATTTATTATGATATGGTGAAAATTAGGGAGTTGTATACATCAATTCTTCTTCTCAATTTCTTTTTGATGTTTGATATTGCTACTGCCTCACTTTTGTAGGAGTAGGCTGTTTTTCTACCAATGAATATCTTTTTATACATGTTTTCGTGTAATTCTTTTTAGTCTTTTAAAAAATGTATACTTATGATAGTGTTTCTAAGGTATGGACAATAATACATGTTCAGTTTGTGTGTTCTTTTTAAATTCATTTATCATGAGGTTCTCTTCTTGCCTTTAAATTTTTTTCAGAATGGGATTCAGTGATTATTTCCATTATGTTTTTTTTTTAAATCAATCTCCCTTTATTAAAACATGATTTGAAAATTTATAATTCCCCAATTTAATAATTTTTTCACATGTAAAATAGAGTTATTTAGTAGTTTAAAAACATATTTCACAAAATTGTATTGTAGTTATTCTCAAATATTTAGGGGCTGGCATCTGGTAGTCATAATTTTTAACTTACAAGATTTTAAATAATTGATTATTAAACACAAATTAATGCAATGTTATTTTTATTAAATCACTTACCTTTTCATACATTAAGGAAAAATGGAGAGAAATTTAAAATTAAGATATTTCTATTAGCTTATTCTTTCCTGTGAATGCAGTTTTAGTACCAGAACTCTCAGCTTAAATCATGTAATAGTTATGTTCTGCAGCAGCTTAGTTTGAAAACCTCTGTTAAAATGCAAATTACATATTGTTAAATAATGAGAATTTAATCAAATTAATGGGCCTTTAATTTACATTTTTAATCCCTCCTGACTTGTTTCTTGTTCTTTCTGTCTGATCAAATTCAGTATATTATTCTACAATGAGACCTGAACCAGCAGTTAGGATTCATGCTTTCTGTTTTAAAGTTTGCTACTATGTGCTTGAGCTTTAGGAAAATTACTTAACAATTCTAATTTTACTGACATGTAAAATGATTAGATTGGGTACAATTGGATTTTCTTAATCAGTTATTCCTGAAGGCCTTGTGTTTCTGTATAAAAGCATTCATTCATTCATAGATAGATAGATAGATACATAGATACATAGATACATAGATAGATATATGCAGCTGTTTGGTCTGGGGTTCCTAATCTTGAAAAATGAATAAACAACCATTGATTTTTAAAGTTTCTTCCAAATCTATAATTCAGTCTTTTTGGAGATATTTAAATATCTTAAAATGCCTTTTTGCTTCAAAGATAACAGGACACTTTTTGGAGTTAATATGTTTGCAGATAGCAACTACCTAAAACTAGATTGTATATAATAGTGGTTTTTTTTTGTTATAATATGTAAGATATTTTGCCCTATGATTTTGTTCCACTGTTATTTAATTTGTACTTGTTTCTTAGGAAGTGGGAATAAATCATTTTATATGTCCATACATATAAATATTATTATTTAACTTCGTTAAAATATAAAAAATGAAAAACATATTTATTTCACCTTAATTTATATTTTTAATATTTTTAAATCTCAGCTAAATTGGTTATTATTTTGATGCTTGGTTTTCAAATAGATTTATAAAAAATAATAATTTATATTAATAATTATTTGATGAGAAGGATTAATATATTAATAATTTTAGGATGGGAAATAACATCTCTAGTGTTGTACTAAAAATATACTAATAATATATATGGTTTAGAAATTTACTATTAGATAGGCCAATAATATTCTTAGTTCCCATGATTTGTCATAGGAGCAACAATTTCAGAAAATAGTAGCAATAGAAATAGGCAAACTTCTGAAATTTGACTCTCAGATATCAACTTATTGTAACTTTTAAATAATAAAAGTATAATGCTTTCTTGCCAAGAAACTAAATTTACCTTATCCAATTAATCAACACAAATTGTTTAGGTAGCTAATATTTGTGAATAAACTTAATTTAAAATTACATGGAAAATACATTTTAGGTTATTAGGCATTTATTTATTTTTGGAATTCTGTTTTCCTAGATGTTCTCTAGATAATTTATTTTAAAATATTAAAATTTTGATGTAGTCTACATGATACTAGGATCTCAAATTTTCAATTCCATATATTTTTCTAACTCCTATTTACCACATTTTTCTATAAAGCATTTAACACATTTAAAAATATATCAGTGAAATGCTTGTTCAAAAATATGTTAATGTTTTGTGGCAAATGGAGAGTAGTTATTTTCTTAAGAGTTCTGTTGAATATTAAACAGAACCCCAACATTATTTTCTTTACATCCTATTAAATAATATATAGGGAATTTTTTTTAATGTGTACTTAAGTTTTCAAAATGTATGGTCAAAAAAAATTGTACAGCGATTGTATTATAAACTATTCTTGTATTCCATTCATTTGCTGTTTAATTGACAAATATTTCATGATATCTCATTAGGTACATTTTTGGTCTTTGGTTTATAAATATTAGTAAAAAATAAAGTATTTACCTTCCTGGAATGTGTATATTCTGGCTAGAGGGAAAAACAATAAACAAATACATGAGAAATAAAATAATAGGACATTTAATGAAAAATGCTATGGAGGAAAATAAGATACCGAATCTTGTATGTAAGATATTAATAAATGTGCATTTACCATATTTACTACATTTTCTTTAGTCATTCATCTGGTGATGGACTCTTAGGTTGATTTCATATCTTGAGTGTTAATAGTGCTGCAGTAAACATTATAAGGAGGTATCTTTGATATGTTATTAATTTCCTTTCCTGCAAACAAATCCTCAGCAGTGGGATTGCTGGATCATATGGTGATTCCATTTTTAGTATTTTGAGAAACCTCCATACTGTTTTCTGTAATGACTGTACTAATTTACATTTCCACTAACAGTTTATGAGTTTCTTTTCCTTCACTTCCTTCCCAGATTTTTTTTTTTTTTTGTCTTTTTGATAAAGTCATTGTAATTGGAATGAGATGCTATCTCACTGTGGCTTTGATTTGCATTTCTCTGAATATTAGTGATATTGAGCATTTTTTTTATTCTTTTAGGGCAACTGTGCAAAACTTCTGGAGCATTTTTGTAATGTACCTGTTGGTCATTTGTATGCTGTCTTTTGAGAAATGCCTATTCAGATCCGTTGCCCATATTTTAAATGGATTATTTGAGGTTTTTGCTGTCAAGTTCCTTGTATATTTGGATATTAGTTTCTTATTGGATGAGTAATTTGCAAATATTTTCTCCTATTCTACGAGTTGTCTCTTCACTTTGTTGATTGTTTCCTTTGCTGTACAGAAGCTTTTTAGTTTAATGTAATCTCTTTTATCTATTTTTGTTTTTCTTGCCTGTGTTTTTGAAGTCTTATCCATAAAATCTTTGCCCAGACCAATGTCCAGAAGCACTTCTCCTATGTTTTTCTTCTAGTAATTTTATAGTTTTGGATCTTACAGTTAGTCTTTAGAGTTGATTTTTGTATATGGTAAGAGATAGGAGTCTCGTGTCATTATTCTGCATATGGATATCCAGTTTTCCCAGAACCACTTATTGAAGAGGGTGTCCTTTACCCAGTGTATATACAGTGGAATACTATTCAGCCGTAAAAAGGAAAGGAGTCCTGTCATTTGCAGCAACATAGATGGAACTGGAGTTTATTATGTTAAGTGAAATAAGCCAAGCACACAAAGACAAATATCCCATTTTCACTGACATGTGGAGAGGTTGATTTCATGGAGGTAGAGACTAGAATGATAATTAACAGAGACAGGGGATGGTGGGAGGGGAATGAAGAGAGGTTGGTTAATGAGTGTATTAGTCAGTTCCCATGCTGCTAATAAAGACCTACCCAAGACTGGGTAATATATAAAGAAAAAGGGGTTTAATATACTCACAGTTCCACATGGCTGGGGAGGCCTCACAATCACTGTGGAAGGCAAAGGAGGAGAAAGGCATATCTTTCATGGAAGCAGGCAAGAGAGAAGTCAAGCAAAAGGGGAAACTCCTTATAAAACCATCAGATTGGCCAGGCGCGGTGGCTCATGCTTGTAATCCCAGCACTTTGGGAGACCGAGGCGGGAAGATCACCTGAGGTCAGGAATTCAAGACCAACCTGGCCAACATGGTGCAACCCCATCTCTACTAAAAATACAAAAATTAGCCAGGCACGGTGGCGGACACCTGTAATCCCAGCTACTTGGGAGGCTGAGGCAGGAGAATTGCTTGAGCCTGGGAGGTGGGGGTTGCAGTGAGTAGAGATTGCACCCGTGCACTCCAGCCTGGGTGACAGAGTGAGACTATGTCAAAGAAAAAAAAAAAAAATCACATCTCATGAGACTTATTCACTACTAAGAGAAGAGTATCAGAAACTGCCTAAACGATTGAATTGTCTCCCACTGGGTCCCTCCCACAACACGTGGGGATTATGGGAGCTACAGTTCAATATGATATTTGGGTGGGGACACAGCAAACCTCATCAATTAGTACCAACAAACAGTTAGATAGAAGTAATAAAGTCTAGTGTTTGATAGCGCAGTGAGGTGACTTTAATTAGCGTTAGAGTATATTGTATATATCAATATAGCTAAAAGACAAGATTTGAAATGTTCTCAATACAAAGAAATCATAAATGTTTGAGATGATAGATATCCTAAATACCCTGATTTGATTATTACATATTGTATGCATATATCAAAATAGCATATGTACTCTCTAAATATGTATGATTATTTTGTATCAATAAATAAATATAGAAATATTCATATAAACATTCTTTTTTTTTTTTTTTTTTTTTTTTTTTTGAGGTGGAGTCTCGCTCTGCCGCCCAGGCTGGAGTGCAGTGGCACGATCTCGGCTCACTGCAAGCTCCGCCTCCCGGGTTCACACCATTCTCCTACCTCAGCCTCCTGAGTAGCTGGGACTACAGGCGCCCGCCGCCTCGCCTGGCTAATTTTTTTGTATTTTTAGTAGAGAGGGGTTTCACTGTGTTAGCCAAGATGGTCTCTATCTCCTGACCTTGTGATCCGCCCACCTCGGGCTCCCAAAGTGCTGGGATTACAGGCGTGAGCCACCGCGCCCAGCCCATAAACAAATATTCTTACAAACCAAAAATGTGTTTTAAAGAAAAACAGTTATTTCACAAAAACAATGTGTTTTACTAACTGAATATATAAATTTTATGCCACAGACAAAAGTGAATTTTAGTTTATCAGCTCATGTTCTATTGTATATGAATTATATTTATAAACTCATACCACATTAAATATTAGGGACACAAAAAACAACCTTATTAGCCACCATATTGAAAGGATCTATAGAAACACTGATGTGTAACATATAAGACCCAGGCTGGATCAATGACTTACTCCAAGATTACAGCCAGTTTCAGTCCCATGTCTCTTAGCTGGAATGTGTCAGCTCAGAAATGCATTCTTATTTTTTTTAATTCATCTACTCAGAAAGACTGACTGCCTTTTCCTAATTACTTAAAATAGTTAATTACAAAATTCAAACAAAAGCTCTGAAACATTTTAAGCACTTTTTATTAACTGTACAAGAGATGTAATAAAAATGTAATATTTATAGATATAATTAAATAGCATCTTGTTATAAAATTTAAACCTGACCTTTTATTTTAATAGCCCTTTTGCAAACCTGGTAATCTCCACTGAATGCATAAATGGAGATGGGAAGAAACAATAACCCCAGTGTTTCCTATTTGGGCTGAATTTAGAATAGAGTAAGTTACAGCCTATGTATTGAGATTTCAGGGGAGCCAGAAAGCTTCTGGATCCACTAATCTCTTACTTTGCTGTTGCATGAAATCTACATTAAGATCAAATCTTGTCTTTTATTAAAATACGTATGCTCTTGGGATAGATAACAACTCGAGTCACAGCAGAACTTTAGGTGAAGGGGATTTTCTCATTACTTTCTTATTCTGGCATGTAAGAAAAAGTCAGAGTTTGAGAAAAAGGGACTTGTAAAGAAGAAAGGAAATATTAGATTGGAGATAATAGCTCCAGAATAGGAGAGACGGGGTGGTGATCTTCTGGATACGTTGGGCTTGGTTTGATCTTGTTCACATGAATCAGCAGAAAAATATGTACTAAAACATAATAAACTAAAGATATGATGACTTGATGGTGCTACTGTCCCTTAATAAATTATCTAAGTGTCAGTTAACAGAGGCCATAATAGAGCTGAATATTTTAGGCAAATGAAAAACTACAGAAAGAGAAGATTTATGAAAAGTTATATTGATTGTTTTACTTTAAACTTGGCCGAGTATATTGGGGCATCAGCCTAGCCAGGCATTACGATGTTACTGTGGACATGCAACCATTGTTCCATGTGTGTAATGGATATGCGGTACCTGATTCTTGGCAAAAGGAAGAGAACCAAAGCTAAATAACACAATCCCTGCGTCAAAGAGGTTAAAGATTAGTCACGTTTGGGCCTAGTCAGAACTGTTTCAACAGCCCAATGCTCAGATGTATGCTTTTTTCCACCTCCAAGGTCTCTGCTAGAAAAATAAAAGACCAGTTACAGATCTAACAGTCTTCTAAAGGTGAAATAGGTTAAAAGTAAAGTGAATATAGAAAGTAACAAAAGGATCAAACGTGGCTCCTCTTAATTTTCCTAGTTTCTAGGTATGGTTAAACGGGAGGAGCAAGGGGTGTGTGTAATGACCTGCAATAGTCAGACATACTTATACTAAAACACATTTGTTGTTCATCTGAAGTTCAAATTTCACAGAGTAGCCTTCTATATTCGTCTGTTCTCACATAGCTATAAAGAACTACCTGAGACTGGAAAATTTAGGAAGAAAAGGAGTTTAATTGACTCAGTTCCACAGGCTGTACAGGAAGCATGACTAGGAGGTCTCAGGAAACTTACAATCATGGCAGAAGGTGAAGGAGAAGCAAGCACATCTTGACATGGCAAAGCAACGGAGAGAAAGTGAAAGGGGAAGTGCTACAGACTTTTAACAACTAGATCTCTTGAGAACTCACTATCACAAGAAGAGCAAGGGGGAAATCCGCCCCCATAATCCAGTCACCTACTACCAGGTCCCTCTCCCAACATTGAGAATTACAACTGGACATGAGATTTGGGTGGAGACACAGAGCCAAACCATATTACCTTAGATTTTTGGTTTACATGCTAAATGTGGCAAACCTACTTTAAGGGCTCAGCACTCTAAAATTTTATCAGTGATACATTGAAAAGAAAAAATATAGGAAAATAATAAATATGGTACTTTGCCTTGAAAAATAGCTGAAGTTTGCTGTGGAAGTGGGTGTCAGCTTGTGAGTTATTATGAGGATGGGGTGGGTATGAGGATTACCTGAAATTAAACAAAAGTTGTAACACTAGATGTGGATGGGCATGGCTTACAACATACACAGGGAATTGAAGTAGCTAGTAGATACTTGAAGATTTTTTTGTGCATTTTGTGCATTTTTCTTCAACTTGGTTCAGGAGGGTTCCGATTTCTTTGATCACTCAGTGCAGGGCTCAACAGACATTCCCCTAAAGGGCCAGAGAATATCTCTATTACAGCTACTCAGAACTACTTAACACATGAAAGCAGCCAAAGACAATTCATAAAAAAGGGTATGTTGTCTTCCAACAAAACTTTATTTACAAAAACAGGCCACCTACCGGGTTTGCATAGTTTGTAGATCCACGACTTTTAGTGTTTCTTGCCTATAAAAGCTCACATAGCAAATGGAAAAGTGGCATTATCCTCATATAATTCCCTAACATATCAGTTGCTTTGGAACAAATTTACATTTTCAAAACAAGTGTTATAGCAGAACTGACTATAGTTTGTAAAAGTTTGGCATATTAGAATAAAGAGTTATATAGGCATATGGCAAAAGGGTGAAACTCAAGGGTCATTAGTGTCTGTCTTAAGAATGTAAATGTGCAGAGTTGTTCGCTGGGACATGCCAAATCAGGCTCACTCAATTGACCAGGACTTTTTCATTTCTAAAATTTAACTTGTGATCTGTATTGTTTCTGTATATGATATTTTGAAATATTAATTCACTCCCAAAATCTCTTGTATTTAATTCAGACTTTTAGAGAGTATTTTAATTAAAGTTCTGAAATCAGAGTATTTAAAGTATGTTTATATTATTCAGAAATAATACATAACTAATATGGCAATTTCTACATAATCTATACGACAAAATACCCATTTTAATATAGGATCAGGAACATGAATTTCATATAACTGATATGGAAGATATTCTTCAGTTTTGACCATTTCATTTGAAATTGCTTCATATTTTATGCAAAGTATTTGTTAATTATCTGTTCCCCAGAAAATTAGTTAAGGATGAAGCACATAAATTCATTTTCACTTTACTACCTCTACTCAGTCAATGGGTTTTATTTATGGCATATAGAATTGCCTGAATGCTTCTGGCAATTCAACAGGCACATTAGTCAGCAGAATATTATAACCATTTATCTTACATCACTACCTTCTAAATCTCAAACTGAACCAAAAAACTTTGGGGTCTCCTTAAGAAATGTGTATCACAGACTTTGATTGAAATGTCCATGATAAATTGTTTTGCTAGAGAATGGAATCCTGATACTCAGCCATGGGATCCTGATGTCGGAGTATATTGGGAAAATAAATTTAAGTGATTTTAAAATATTGTGACTATTTCAGAAGACCCACATAGTTGATGAAAAAACCTAGTTAATGCAACTGTTTAAAGTATTTTGTATACCAATAAAAATATCTTTAGGTACATTTATTTTATAAGCATAGACATGCAAGTATAAAAATACAAGAATATGCCAAAACTTTAAATACCATTTTATTTATTATTAAATATTTTGCCATGTTAAAGTTAGTATAGCATGTCCAAAGGAAGATGGGTATTCTTCCATGAAATATTTGTGAGAAGTTTTAAAAATAATTTGTATAGTTCTTAGAAATTGCTGCTTTCTGGTTACTCAGGCCTGAGTTACTCAACTCCAGCACAATACACAGACTTATGTCTAAATATAATTGGGATACAATTGCAAAGCCATATTGGTCCTCATTCTATCAATAATCAAAATGAATTTATATTGTATTTTACCAAAAGAAAAAAATATATACTTTCTACCTATGTCTTCTATTTTTTAAATTAAATGTTAAAAGAAAATATGCAATAATTACTAGAATGTGTATATTTCTAACTGCTAAAAGATAAGAATTTTGTCTAAAATTAATTTTTCTGTTGATAAGATTGTCCAGCATGCTTTATCTTGGATACTTGGACTGACTCTGGATTTTTATATATATATATATATATATATATATATATATGAATCTTATAAGGAATATATATATATATAATCATAGCAAAATAAAAATAATCCAACTCATGGTCAGGCACAGTGTCTCACGCCTGTAATCCTAGCACTTGGGGAGGCCGAGGCAGGTGGATTGACTGAGGTCAGGAGTTGCAGACCAGCCTGGGCAACGCAATGAAACCCCCTCTCTACTCAAATACAAAACATTAGCTTGGCGTGACAGCATGCACTTGTAATCCCAGCTACTCAGGAGGCTGAAACAGGAAAATCACTTGAACCCGGGAGGCGGGTGTTGCAGTGAGCCCAGATCATGCCATTGCACTCCAGCTCTGGGCGACAGAGCAAGACTTCATCTCAAAAATGATAAATAAAATAAATAAATAAATAAACAAATAATCCAACTCATTTTTAATGCAAAAGCTTGAGAGCATTTTAAAGTTGATAGTAACATTTAAAATAATTTCCACTACGTGTTTCCTTTCAATCTAATTTCTAGATTATCCCCAATTAATTCAGAATACACATTTTTGAAAAATTGTCATCTCTAAAATGACTGTAAAATGTATATTAACTCAGCATATGCTTTTGCTCTATGAAAAAATAGCATTTTAAAAGCCCTAAGCATTTTGTATTATTAATATTTAATATAGGTACCAAGAATAAAATGTTCATTCTGTAATTCCATTGTAGAAATTATAATTTGTCTGGTTTGCTGGAGCAGGAGGATGCATAAATCAGATTATGCATCAATGTATTTTACATTTCCTTATTCATGCCATTATATTGCCAAAGAGTGGACCTGGTACTATTTGGAAAATTAAATATCGTCAGGAGATTGTAAGTTGTATGAATTCAGAGATTTTTCTTGTTTTGTTCCTGCTCTGTTTTAAGACGTACCATGTATGGTGCAAAGTAGGCACTCAAAAAATAATTGTTGAATGAATGAACATCATCTTTCTGTGCTCATTAAACTGATAATACTTAGGAAAATTCTATTGTGTATCAATTAAAAAATGGGATTACAATCAAACAAACTCCAGCTTGAAAGTCAGCTTTGGTTATTTTAGACAAGCTCCTTGACTTTTTTTTTTTTTGAGTGGCCACATTAATGAAATGTGGATGACGATACCTAAATTATAAAACTATTGTACAGATTTAATGAAAAAAATGTGCTACAGGTATTTAGCCAAATGCACAAAACATGGAAACTACACATTTTTAAAGTAACTATTAAAAGCGACTATGCATGAATTGATTTATTCATCAATATGTGATAAGTACTTGTGACATCAAGCTCTGACTTAGGTCTCGTGGATGCTGAAAATAATAGGAGGCAAACTGAAGGAGTTCAGAGTCAAGCAGAAGGAACAATTGTGTAAACAACTAATTATAATACCAATGTTTTTAATGTTCATAAGAGAAGTATAAACATTAAAATGTTAAGACATGCATTTTATTTTAGATATGTTTTGTTTCAATCTCTTTTGAACCTCAATGTCAAAGCTTGTTGAGCTTCCTTAAAGCACATGATAATATTACTGTTGCACTCGACATTCATGCTTTATTCTTGGAATTAATTTTATGGTATTATAAATCATACATTTAAAGAGTTTCAATGCTTAACATAGTGTCTGATAGTCTAGAAATATATGTTGAATGTTGACTAAAAGAACAAATTAATGAGAAGTCTGATTGCATTTCAGATGTAGGTGTGTGGGTGTGTGTGTGTGAGAGAGAGAGAGAGAGAGAACGAGAGAGAGAGAGATGAAGGGAGCGAGGGAGAGAAATAAGTGAAGACTGAGATAGATATAAATAAAAAATAGTAACTTTAAAAGCTGTGTCCATGGAAAGCATTCTCATTTAAAGTAGAAGCACTCTGAAGTGGATTCGATCTCTGGTTTTCTTGTCAAAGTTTATGTGAATATGGCTAACTCACCTCATAATTATTTGACAACTTATTATCCTGTTTGTAAAGTTTGATTAATTTTCAGTAGTACACATGAAATAATTATCCTTAATTTAAGAAATTAAATATTGATGCAAAATGCCTAACTACATCAAATTACTTGTTCTTTTCTTCAAACATCTATCCTTATAAAATACTGCTTTTTAAGAATTCACAGCTTAATGGTTCTATGTATGTATAACATACAATAATTTGACATTAAGTAATTTGACCTATGTAAACTTATGTTCTGACAAATTTGTACACATATTGCTTTCTTTTATTTGTGTGCTAGGGTGGCAATAAATAACCATTCTCTAACAGGCTTTCCCCTGTAGACTTTATTGTTATAAAAATCGCTTTAGACCCACAGCTCTTTAAATCATTGAAGTCTATATTGCAACAGGTGGCTGCAAAGGAATTAAACATAAAAGGAAATAAAGCAACGTAAAAACCCCATTGTTGGAAAACAGTTACCACTAGCATAATTTCTTCCATCCCATTTCCTCAGCTTCTACCCATATAGCTGCCACAGTCTCTTAAACAATAATGAGCCAACTTTTTGTAAAATCATGACTATGCTTTACTACTAAGCTTATAAATACCAGGTAGCTCAGCTTCTGCATTTTTTCTGACTTTGTGGGTTTGGTGACTCAGTGTGAGGTGCAGCTGGAAATCCGGTACTTGATGGCTAGAGAAGGATCTCTTTTTTCCAACAGATCTGCTTTTGTCATATCAGCCTGAAAGGAACCATTTTTCTCTGAAAGTCTTTTTCTGAGTATCCTAAATAGTGTGTAATATACAGGATGATTAGAGTTTAGATAAGATTTCACTTTATCAAAGCCTTAACCTCAACTGAGTTAAAAATTCTTTCCCTTTGTCCAAAATAATAGCATCTTATGAATGTGCATGTTACAAATAGTGGAGAGACAGAACTGAGAGTCTTGCCATAGAGGCTAGAAAATAGGACTAAGATAATTATTAACAATTGTGAGACACCACGGTTTCTTGTTTAATTGACTTAATAAAAAAGGCTCTGTTCCAGTGGCTGGCATAAAGAGAGTGAATGTTGTTTGTCAGAGTCTACACCACAGACTCAACCAAGGGAAAAAGACATAGAGTTTGTCCACTTTAGTTTTATCAGTATAACCACTCCCTTCTATTGACAGAGCTCCTCATTTCTCAAGTAACAGGGAATATGAAGGATAAAATTAAAATAGGTTAATAAAGTATATATAAAAATGTGTAATTAAACTCTTCCTATTTTGTGTGTGTACCTTGAGCCAGACTCAGAGCTCTAGACTATATGCTCTACTTGTCTGGGTTTAGTCATATGACTCTTTCCCAGCTCCAGGGACCAATAGAGTATTAGAATTTTCTATGTTCTTATTGGGAAGCCCACTACCCATATACTTAATTGACTCCTACTCAGTCCCCAGATCTTAGAAAGGCAGTATTGCCTTCTAGTTTAAGATAAGGGCTCTGGAGCCAGCCTACCTGGTGTGAATCACTCTTTTGCCTTTAGGTGATTTTATGACCGTGACGTATTCTTAGGAAATTAATTGTTTTATGCCCAGTTTCCTCACCTGTAAAGTCATCTGATAATAACAGTGTGTTACCTAAAGAATTATTATGAGTATTAAATGAATTAACCTTTGCCAAGTGTTTTGAGCAAGGACAAGCACATAGTAAGTATTCAGTACCGGGAAGCCATTTCTGCATTAAAATTTGCTTTTACACTATCCTAATAGCATTTTATTCCTTGTTGTAAAATATTTGGATAGATAAAGAGATAAATAAATTTGGCCATATGAATCTTTAAGGTCTAAACGCTCCCTATTTTCAAGGCCATTTATAGTTTACAGCATAAGGATGTTGCACAAAATACAAGTGCCAAGGGAACAAATAGTATAGAAATTCACTTAGGGCATAGTTATGGATGATTTACTTCAGAAGTCAAAGATAATTCCAAGGTCTCAAACTCTATATGCATATGAAGTCAAAGAAGAGAATATGTTTATGTCATGATCGTATCCCAATAATAATTAATTTTATTATATTTAGTTTGTTTTAAAAACAAAAATAAAAACAAACCCCCAGCACTCTGAAGTATTATTACTTATGCTTTCTATCAGCTGGGTGCTTTATTTATCATTATAGATTTTACACACTGAATAAGGTAGGCTAATTTAAATTCAGCATATCCCTCGCAACTTTTTTAAATTATCCAGGTATTATAAATCATACTCCTAATGGAAGTATGAAAGAGTAAACATTAACATAATTTGCATTACTACATAAATAATTTCTTAAGTCGTAATGCAATGGATAAAATTCCAAAACCTTCACGTTTCTCAAGTCCATGCTGAGCATTCCAGAAATCAGTCAGAATACTAGCATCTAGGGAAGGGTATTCATTTTAAACACCTTGACTCATTGCAGGTAATATTTTGTATTTAGCAGCTACAGGATCTAGAAGTAGCCTAATTGTCTGCAGGAGGGTCAACTATTTCTCTTAGCATTGGTTTTCCTATCAGTAACAGATAGACACCGCCTTTTTTGTTGTTAGTAATAAAGAGTAGCATGATTAAATTCTTAAATCAATGAAAGTAATCCATGTGCTTTCCTGAAATCTGAGTTCCTGTAATGACCGCATATTTACTTCTTTATAGATAAGTATTCCTTATTTTAAAATTTTGAATTGTGACTTCGAATATAAATATAAGCTGCAGGAAATAATTTAACTTTGTATATTAAAAAGTAATATTCCCCTTTGAGGTACTTACTGAATTAAACAAATGCTGGTTTAGCAACTATGAGTAAGGTACTGTGCTATGGTACAATTAAGAAGACATTCATGTAATATGGTTCATTTTAATGACATTTAAAATGAAGTTGATGAGGGAGGATAATAATTACTGCAAAAATTAAAAAAAAATAAAACAGTGGTTTTGAAATATTTTTTCATGTACCACCTGAAGGAATTTTTTAAATTCATGATGTACTTCTTTAATATTTTAAATTAACATTGAAAACATTTTCATTATAAACGTTAAAAGTTGCAAAGAATATATTTTAGAACATTGAAAACATTGACAGTTACTCTTTTAAATTGATTCAGTAGGACTTAAATACAATATGTATTAGATATTTACAATTATTCAACTAAAAACATCTCTGAACAATGTCTTTTTAACAGGCTGATATTTTACTTTGTTCTTTTTACTGCTTGAATTCATTCTTCCTTTTGAATTATTTCACAAAATTATGTCTCATAGTAATATGATTCTGTGCTTGCAAGTATTTACTTGTTTACTCTCTCAAGCTTCATTTTAGCATGTGAATATTCAGTAGTCTACATTTTCCATGGAACAATAAAGCTTTAAGTGTTTCTTTTAAAAGCCTCCTCTATATTGACTTATGTTTACATATAATAGTAGTATCCAATTGAACAAAATTACATAAAAGGCATTTATTTTGATAAATATTATTATAAAATATAAAATGTTGGTAATAAAATTTTCAGTAACATAGATGGAAGTGATGTTAATAGTAGACAGATAAATAAATAGTTTAAATACCAATTTGTTTGTTTTTTCATTATTTTAGGCAGACATCATAGTGAGATTCTAGATAGCTGAGAGGAATTTCTGTTATAAAATGGAGAAAGCTGTGATTTTGAAAAAGGCCACAGAAGTGATTCTTGATCTTTGATGTGTTTTCTGAGGCAAATTCATTTTAAAAAGGAGACTACATTGAATTTTAAGATCTGAAAGTTGATTATCTTAAAATGATCTGGAGCGCCATACCCTTTAGAGACCATTTGTGTTTTCTCAGGTTCTGACATAGGGCAATAGTTAACTGACAAATTTAAGTAGTTAACTGATTTAGGTTACAGGGATTTCTTGTAATCACAGAAATGGTCGATTAAGCTATTATTGAACAGAGTTTTCTTAATTGTAAACATTTTTGTAAGATTTGGATACCTATTCTAAAATCTCCAAATGTCATGATTACAGAAGTAGAAGGAAATGTGTTTAAGAAATACATTATAATACAATTATTATAATACAATTATTGTATTATATACAGTATAATACATTAAATACAATAAATGCATTTAAGAAACAGTAAGCCAGTTAACACAAAGTGTAATATTTTAGTTAGCTTTGAGTACTAGATTCAGTACTTTCAACATATACTTTCTCTGCTATTGTGTTTAAAGACATTGCTTATTGAACACTGATGAATAGGAAAACATGGTTCATATGATGTTATGGGAAGAATGAAGTGATAGAACAATACAAATTACTTTGGAGTGTTTAAACAATTACAGTATTACCGGAATGAGATGTTATTTTAGATGTCATCTATTACTGCATGAAAAGTTCAAAGACCAGAACTTTAAATATGATCTTATATTTTCTATGGCTCACAAATCTGGGTGTTACTTAACTAATGCCTCTGGCTCATCTCTTATGAGGTTGCAGTAAAACTGTTGGCCAGGACAGCAGTCTCATCTGAAGGCACAAGTTGTGGAGAATCCACTTCCAAACTTATTCATGCCTATCCCTCTCTATAGGGATACATCATGACATGGCAGGTGGCCTCTCCCAGAGTAAACCATACAAAAAAGAAGATGTCTAAGATGGAAGCCTTAGTATTTTCGTTATCTAATCTTGGAGGTGAAATCCCATCACGTCTGCCATATTCTACTTCTTAGAAATGAGTAAGTTCTCCTCAGCCTGAAGAGGAATAGAATGCAGTCATGAACCAATGGGTCCGTTGTAAGACTGCCTACTATGAAGTTAAGGCCTGAGATACAGATTTGGCAGAAGTAATAGAAAGATCTATTTCAAAGAAAGTCTTGATAAACTTTGGAGAGATGGCCCTGACTTTTAATCATGACTCCATGGTTAAATCAAGATGTGACCCTCAGAGAACTGATTTATCTTTTTGGGGGTTGTAGCTTTCTCATATGTAAACTGAAGTGCTGAGCTCAATTATACCTAAAATTTTGTTATTATTTGGTACTATTTTCTTTTGTCCCTTGTATCTGATTGAATTTTAGGAGCCAAGAAATCTGATTGAATGTAGGGATTGTCAGTGCTACAAATAAATTAAGTAAATTGAAAACTATGAAGAGGACATGGGATTTGACAATAAGTCCAGAATTTTCAGTGACTGAGGAGGGCAACCTGGAAGAAATTAGAGATTGAAGTGTGTTTGACGTAACACAGCCAACAGTTGTTGGTTGCTAAGGTGAAAATTTTGGCAGTGAAAGGAAAAAAAAAAAAAACACCTCTTTGTATGTGCTTTTGTGTGTGTGTGTGTGTGTGTGTGTGTGTGTGTTTAAGCAGGAGAAACTTTTAAAACATTTCCAAGAAAGATAGAGATTAGAGGTTTTATAAACAAGCCCTCGTGTTGTTCACTTTTGTACCCTGGATACCGTACACAGTGCCTAGAACAAACCAAACACACGACGAGGGTGTGTACGTGAAAGGAAGGCAGTTTTTCCTTCTGTTATTTTAGGCAGTGAATATATAGTTAAGAGAAGGCTCTAGGATGAGACTCCCTGAATAGAACATGGATCCAGCACTTACTTGTTTGATGACATGTATTTGGACAAGTTTCTAAAACTTATTGTGACTCAGCTTTTCCATATGTAAAAGTGATATAATTTCAGTCTGTACAAGAAATAAATTAGGAGGAAAAGAAAACAAAACATGTATAGAGTTTATAATAGGAAATGAGACACACTAAGAGCTTGATAAGTATTTACTCCTATTATCTGTTTTATCTAGAAAAAAAAGATTTTCAACCTATTTAAAAAAATAAATAAATAAGCTTACTTCTATCTGTGAGGCCTGGAATCATTGTGGAATCTTAATCATTTGTTTGTTTTAGCACAATTTAGATAAGCAGACATTTATTGACCATCTGTTAGATGCCAAGTCTTGTGCTAGTTGATGGAGACATGAAGATGAATAAAACATGAACCTGTATATTGGGCCTTATTGTCTAGGAGTGGATATACACCTGTGGACAAATGAGAATAATAAAGTATTCTGGACCCTGAAATGGAATTGTCAATAGGCATTTTGAGGGATTGTCAGGAAAATCTTTGCAGAGGAAAAAATATCTGTGAATATTACAGAAGTAGGGATTATTTTGTTCCAGAAATAAAGATGATTAGGCAGTTCATGCTTGAGCTTCTACTTTTGCAATACAGCCAGCAGACAGAACATTTTAGAAGGTTATGTTTTGGTGTGCACTGAGAATGTAAGACAACTTGAGCAAAATTCCTCTGAAATATTCAGAATGCAGTCTTGGTATTTACATACAAGTGTCCTTTTATGCGAATAACTTCTAAATAGGGAAAATAACAGAATGTGAAAATCCCAGGAACTTTTGTGAAAAATCAATTTGACAGTGAAAAAATCAATTTGACTGTTTTCTGCCAGAGGGTTTGTTTTGCCTCCCTACCTTGTGAGGATCTAAAAGTTAAGGACAGGCAACAGAGAAGTCTCACTGTTGTGATAAATACTGCTTGTAGAACACTGAGATAATTTATTTATTCACAGCACTTGTTTAGGGCAGTGTTTTATAGAACATTATTAGTTGCTAAATTTATAAAACTGAAGTAATGTCATCCTTGCCCTAAGGAGTTTTTTAAGAAAAAATAAAAAGAAAATTTATCTAACAATAAGGAAGAGTGAGAACATTTCAAATAACAAAAAAGGCAAATATGAGAAATGTCTTCATTGTGTTGCTTTTGTAATTTCTTTTTCCCATTAAACAGAAAGAAATATGTTAACTTCATCAGCATTCTTTACAAGAAGAAAAGGCACATATATTTCAAAGCTTTAGCACTGAGGGATTACCAGTTCTCTATTATCTAAAAGCATAAATATAGTTCACTTGAGTACTATTATATTTCACCTATTTATCCAAATGTAGTATATCTCTTCCAAAGATAAATCATTTCCCCCACAAGATTTTGAAGTTGCAGGTTAAATTAATATAAATTACTGTCCCCAGGCTTTTTAAATTACTACTGCCCAATTGCACAGTTACATTTTTAATTTAAAATGATTAATCTCTCACCAAAGAATGTGTGCATCCCATAACAATCAATTAAACCATTTTAGGCTAATCTAACAAAGTATTTTAGAACAGGGAGGAAAAATGTGAAATATATGTTTTCCGTACTCTAATTGAAGATTCTCAATGGAGTTGTCCCAAGCTAGGAAATTTTCTAATGCTTCCTTGCTTATCATTGACTTGCTCTGTAGTAGTGTTTATTACATATCACATGCTGTAGGATGTCTTACTTATTTGTAAAAAATAAAAGTATTGTTTAAATCATGATATTTTAAGCATATTTTGTTGGAACTGGAAGGGGATAGTATTAGTTGAGATACAATTAACAAAACCACTATGTTAGCTCAGCCAAGGGTAATATTTCATTTTGGCTGAATTTAGAGCTCATTTCTGAAAGTCTGACAAAAATTTGTGGGTTTTTTTTCCTGTCATCCCCACTTAGTCCCCATGATCCTATATCTTTCTTGAAGTACATAAGAAACAGTTAGTGCTAATGGTAACATAACTTCTATGAAATTGCATATTAAAGGTGGATTTAGGAAATGTTAGCAAAGCCACTCTGATTTTTTGATGTAATGATGAGGTATGACTACCAAGTGTAGATCTTGATTAATATTCATAAAATACATATTACATTTTATTTGTTTTATCAAACTACTTGCCAGGATCTTGTGTTAACTGCTATAACTATATGGATACCATAGTAGCTTTGATAATATTTCAGGGATTTAAATTTCAATCGAAGAATATTAAATCAGTGATAAATGAAGCTTCTAAATTATATTAC
This sequence comes from Theropithecus gelada, assembly GCF_003255815.1. Lineage (NCBI taxonomy): Eukaryota > Metazoa > Chordata > Mammalia > Primates > Cercopithecidae > Theropithecus > Theropithecus gelada. The sequence goes on along the minus strand of NC_037672.1, from coordinate 80,411,473 downwards.
TTCATAGATTTATAGGCTGTATGCATTTAGTGTTGAAACCTGTAGACATTCTCTTATTCATTCTTAAGCATATGTGTAGATCATGTACCAATGAACAAATAAAGATACCTTTTAATTTCAAAACTCTGCAATCTTATGCAAGCATTTTAGTTAAGGATTTAAATTTTAAAAACTTCTCAAAAAATGTAGGTAGATTAGCAGCACCACAGTCTATCTTAGTTCATAGGCACTTCTTTGGGCTTTGCTGAGTTTGGTCATATGACTCCTCATATTCATCATTGTATTTAGGCGTCAGATTTTCTGTTGCACAACGCCATAGTACTCTCTTTTGGAAGATGACTTTTTCAATTAATTATTCTTTCTACTGTTTCTTACCATAATTACTTAAGAAATATTCTTGTGTATCAATAGTTTATAAGGGCAATGACTCTTGTTTATTTATTTATTTATTTATTTATTTATTTATTTTTAGAGAGTCTCACTCTGTCGCCCAGGCTGGAGTGCCGTGGGCAGAGGATCTCGGCTCACTGCAACCTCCACCTCCCACGTTCAAGCAATTCTCGTGCCTTGGCCCGCCAGGTTGCAGGGATTACAGGCACACACCGCCATGCCTGGCTAATTTTTGTAGTTTTAGAAGACAAGGTTTTGGCCAGGCACGGTGGCTCACGCCTGTAATCTCGCACTTTGGGAGACCGAGGCGGGTGGATCACCCGAGGTCAGGAGTTTGAGACCAGCCTGACCAACATGGAGAAACCCTGCCTCTACTGAAAATACAAAAATTAGCCGGGTGTGGTGGCACATGCCTGTGATCCCAGCTACTTGGGAGGCTGAGACGGGTGAATCGCTTGAAACTGGGAGGCAGAGGTTACGGTGAGCCGAGATCATGCCACTGCACTTCAGCCAGGGCAACAAGAGGAAGACTCCGTCATACACACACACACACACACACACACACACACACAAAAGCAGGAGAAGAGTAGAAAGGGTTTTGCCATGTTAGCCAGACTGGTCTGGAACTGCTGACCTCAAACAGTCCACCCGCCTTAGCCCCCCAAATGCTGCTACTGCAAACATGACCCATGGAGCCTGGCCAGCACTGACTCTTGTTAGGACTTTTCTGTGCTGTCCACTCCTCTCTATTTTATTTCTTTACTTACTTATTAATAAAATTATTTATGTAGTTAGTTATTTTGTTCGGTTCATGTGAAAACACTGAATAAATATACAGAAATAAATGAAAAAATATTTTACCAAATCTTGAAAAAAGCACCATTCAGAAATATATCTGATACATAACTAAAAAAAAAAAAAAAAAAAAAAAAAGATTCATAGCATTTTTCAGTTCAATACATCTAAACTCAATTTCAGACATAGTTTGAGCCTCTATTCAAATTGCATAAAATCAAAACAGTCAAATACACCAGAAAAATCGAATGAGTTTTCCATTATTAAGTCAGAAAATTCATAGCCCAATTTTAATCTGACAACATGGTCAAGTTTTGGTGAAGTGGTCGTTCCTATTTTATTATTCTTAAGCTATGGTAGCATTTGCTTTTAAAAGATAGTTATTGTATATAGAATGGTGATGATACACACACACACACACACACACACACATGCACACACACAATTTTATGCAAAAGAAAGCTGACTATTTGATCTGTAAAGATATTGACATACCATGAATAAATTATCTGCACCAAAGTGCTTGGTACAAAAATGTTATGGAATCAAGGATTTTAACTGCATACCCTTCAGCTCATTATAAGCAGAAGTTGCTTCCCAATTTCATCGTATGTTTTCTTCAGTTTCTCTGAGACATTTGACCAATGTGGTCCAGCGATAGAAGTGTGTGTAAGAGAAGGACATAGAAAGCTAATATTATCTCCTCTTCACTTGTCTTCAGGGATTTAAGAAGCTGTCCATAATTGAAAATGTATCTTACTGTGGATTTGTGGGTTGGAATCAGTACTTTCTGCCATAATATGATGATATGTCTTTATCGCTATTATTTTTAAAAGCTTTAATTATTTTGACACTGTATATATACACACATGCATATATATATAGTGTTGAAATATGTATATTTTTTACTACAGAATTGGTGGAAAAAACTTGCCAGTTTTTAGTGTTTAATGTATTACATTTCTCATCTTCAAAAAAAGGCTTGAAATAGGTGATTTTAAGAGTTTTCATTAGTTTTGAAACACTGTGATTATCCAAATGTGGACTTTGTACTTTTTACATATATTAAACTATTTTAATTAATTTCTCCATAAAAAATGTCTTAAAAGTCACGTTTCATTTTTTTCTTATGAATTTTCTTGGAGAATAAAACATGAAATAATAATCACTTTCATTTGGGACAGAATCCTCCATATCCAATAAAAAGTTTATATATGTCAGAGTACTTACGGGCATTTAGGATGAACTATATGCTAAAAGGATTAATGCCACACTTCTTTTCTAATAATCTTAGATCTTCTGCTTAATGTTAAGATATACGAGCTCATATTGAGGTATGTGTTTGTTTAAAAGCTTTTCCAGTGATGTCAAAGTGATTATGGTAATAGTGTTAGTGAACTTTTGCTTTTTTGGCTGGACCACTGTGAATCAACAAAGCAAAAGAGAAAGGGAAAAAAAAAAAAAAGAAACACAGAGAGGTCATGTCTGAGAGTAGCTAATGGATGCTTTTGGTTTAATGATCTCTAAAATGTACTTTTTAATGCTCCTTAGAATTTGAAGAAACTTCTCCATTAGATTAACTGTTTTAATCACTGGGAACACTGATGTTCTCCAGATGGCCAATCACATTTGTTTTTGGCTTCTGCTATATGTTTTCATATCTGAATCTCTACAAAATCTGGGCAATCCAATATAGAGCTCTTTGACTCCTTCTATATGAAATAAAGAGGATCATTGTTATATCTCTTTCTTGGATCTGGATAATGATGTCTTGCCATTTGATATTTACTGGCAGTATTCAGCAAATTTGCTCTTAAGTATTGATTTATAATAATACTTGCTTTCCTACCAAAAAAAATTGTAGGTACATGTCTGTGTGCACATGTGTGAGTGCACATGTGTGAGTTTTATCTGTACTAATGTGAACTCAAAAGAAAAACACAAATTTTATTTCAGTTAATGTTATGTTTCCATGGTAAAGAAAAAACCTATAGAAATATACCCTAAAAAATTCTTAAGAATTTCTTTCCGTAATGTGGATCATATAGAAAATACTTAACAGATCTTTGCCCGATTGATAGACATTAAAGCTATACTTCAGCTGAACTGACAGGTGAACTGTCAACATTTTTCTCTTTCTTTTTCTTTTTTTCCCCTTCTTTTAAAAATTATTAGATGTTAGCTATTAGCAGATCAACTCTAGACAAAATTGTCAAGGAGATGCCTCCTGACGTCTTGACTCTTCAACATTTTTTTCTTTTTTGACACCAGGCTTCCAACCAGATCCTTAGTTTTCCTTTATATAATCCCTGAGTATAAATCAACTACTTATGCTAGAAAATTTACATATTATAAAAAAGGAGCTTATGAAGAGAAGTTTAGACACACATAATGTTTAAACATATAAATACACACACCGCCCCCCATGCAAGGACCATTCTCAAAAAAATGTATTGGTTATATTACCTACCTACCTTCCTATAGCATAGCTTGGTGAAAAATAGAGTTGGGATGTAAAGCATTCCTTATATCTACAAAATTACCCAATGTAAGGTCTCTGCCCACTGATAGGAATGATTCTTAAAAGGGATCTATTGTATGAAAGCCTTTAAATTATTTTATTATAAGTAGAATAAAAAATACAGGAAATTGGTGAAGATTAAATTAGCAGAAACTGTTTGCAGAGCCCAACACTGAAGAAAACACCATGGTGCATAAGTCTTGATTAAAGTGATTAAATAAATTTGAGGAGTAAAAGAATGGTGTAAATTCACTGAAACATGTGTATTAGAGGTGAAATGACCATACTAGTGTTTGCATGATGGTTTAAAATTTTGATATTCACATCAACAGTGCTCCTAATGATATGGATTTTCTCTCTTTTTTTTATTAGCATGCTTGTTATCTGCAAGAATACAAAATTATCAATTTAATTTTTAAAACAATTTTAAGCTTCATTGAGGTATAATTAACAATTAGGATTTGTATATAGTTAAGGTTCACAAGTGATTTTTTGATGCATGTATGCTTTGTGAAATTGTTATCACAATCAAGCTAGTTAACATATCCATCTCTCAGTTACTATTTTCTTTTCTTTAGATTTAAATTTGTGATAACACTTAAGATCTATTCTATCAGAAAATTTGAAGCATGTACTCTTCTTAATTGTATTACCATACTGTACATTAGATCTTGAGAATTCATTTAGCTTGCGTAACTGAAACTTTATACCCTTTGATCATCATCTCTCCTCTGTCCATCTCCTTCTCCACTGTCACTGTCAGCTCCCATTCTGCTTTCTACTGCTATGAGTTTGACTATTTTAGATTCCAAATATAAGTGAGGTCATTCAATATTTGTTGTTCTGTGTCTAGCTTCTTTTACTTAGAATAACGCCCTCCAGGTTCATTCATATTGTTTCAAATAGCAATAGTTCCTTCAAATTTAAGGCTGAATAATATTTTATTGTCTAAATATACCACATTTTCTGTATCAGTTTGTTAATATTTAAAATATGTAAGGAACTCTTAAAATTCCATAGCAAAAAAAATTAAATAACAGTGTAAAAATGAACAAAGGTGGCATGGTGGCTCACGCCTGTAACTACAGCAGTTTGGGAGGCTGAGGCAGGCAGATCACCTGAGGTCAGGAGTTGAAGACCAGCCTGACCAACATAGTGAAACCCTGTCTCTACTAAAAATACAAAAACTAGCTTGGCGTGGTGGCGGGTGCCTGTAATCCGAACTACTCGGGAGACTTAGGCACGAGAATCTCTTGAACCCAGGAGGCAGAGGATGCCATGAGCAGAGATCGTGCCACTGCACTCCAGTCTGGGTGACAGAGCAAGACTCTTTCTCAATAAATAAATAAATAAATAAATAAATAAAAATAAATAAATATAAATAAAAAATAAAAAGGAGCAAAGGACCTAAATAGACATTTTTTCTAAAGAAGACATGCAAATGGTCAACAAGTATATGAAATGGTGCTCAACATCAGGGAAATGCAGATAAAATCCAAAATTCTTATTTTCAAGCCACAGCCAACCACTCTAAAAGACATTGATATTTGCTGAACAGTTTACAATAATCAATATTGATACCTTAAATATAGAAAAATTAAAATGTGCTTAACACACCCTTAGTAATATGTTGGCTGTGGTCATGAACACTCATTTATTTCAGGCAGCCAGGGTTTGAAATTATATAATTGCAATGACCTAATTAATACAATGACCTAATTAAGCTCAATGATAGGATTTAATCAAATTAAAGAATTTCATGCATTTCTTCATTCTTGCTAAAATTACCAAGTGATTACAAAGTTTTATTCATGCAGTGAATATAGAAAAGAATAAAAAGCAAAAGACAAAGAAGAGAAAAGAAAGTCAGGATGGTTTTCTGTAAATAGTGTGTGATATCTGAGGATGCCAATATTTAGGGCTTGGTTTTCTCAGCCTCTTTATAGGAAGATGGACCTTGAAATTATTCAACCCTAAAAGGCCAAAAAGAGCCACCATATATGTACATGTCCTTCATATGGACAAAACCACGGCAGTTTGTTAAGATTAAAAAAAAAAACAAAAACAAACAAAACACACTCTTGACAAATGGTGAAATTTTATTTTATGAACTCCAAAGCTCATAAAATAAAATTAATCCATGGAAACCTTAATGTTAGGAAGGGATTGGGATTTTATATATTAATGAGTGTTTTTTTTTTTTGTCAAGACCATATGGAAGTTTGAAAGATGGTATATCCATGTTTTATTTTAAAATCACATATTAGAATATACATTTTAATAATGATAAAAGAAGATATACCATGGAGAAAAAAGAAAGAAGGAACTGTTTTCACAAGGCCACTATTTTATTTAGTTGATTAAATAATCTTCTTACCCTTTGACAGAAAAAAGTAATGATCTTCCCTTTATTTTAACATTTTTAGAAAAAAGAAGTAAAAGATGTAAACTTTGTGATTAGACTGTCATTTTTCATACATAGCATTTTAAAAAAATTACTAAGATAAATCTTCATAAAAGCAAAAATATGTTTTCTTTCTGAATGCTATTGTCTTGAGATATTTCAGGAAACACCTAAAATATCACTAAAAAATAAATCAATGTCCAAAAAGAAAGAAGAAAATAATTTGGGGGTTAGCTGTCAAAACTGTGTCTTGTTTTAACAATCACAGACATGCTAGAAGAGCCAAAACAAGAAAGCAGAGATAACCTTTGATTCTAAAACAGATAAATGAAAGATTTATAATTACTCTCACACAATTTTTAACTCTCAAAAAATTGGCACAAATGTAGTTATTGAATTAAACAGTGCTTTAATCTCAAGTTGCTTCAACGCTTTTCATTGTAAAAAATTATCTGCTTTATCAGTCATCACTGTGAAATTAATTTTGAGAAGATTTAAGTAAAATATTAGCTTAAAAGTATTCAGATATCATATTTTTAATAATCTACCAGCTTGGTTATTTCTGATGGATTTTCCATCACAGTCAATCTGTGTTCTCTTACTTTATTTCTAGCTGGAGCCAAGTATTAAACAGTGACACTATATATCTTTCTGTACAATTTGCCAATTTGGGTTACTCCGGAACCTAGGTGATCCTGAATTGTCCTTGTGAATCACCATTCTGCCGAGAAAAGACTGAACAAAGAAATGATTTATTTACTGAAACGTCAATGTATTTTTTAAGCTACATAACTCAAAGATGTTTTACCCAAGATAGAAAAGACTTTTTGCAGGGATCAAAGTAGTGGTATCGTTAAATAAAAATAGGAGCCTTTAAACCATTTTAGGAAATGTTTTAATTATCAAAAAAATAAAATTGTATTAAAAAGTTTTCCACAGGCTTTTATATTTAAAAGTAGTCTTTGTAAAAATAGTTTTGGAAAGTCATTTTTATGCTGCTATTTTGCAAGTTTTCTGTATTTCAGGTGCATGGTCTCTAGAATGGGTTGCTGCTTGGCCTAAATTAACTCAAATGTAACTTGGTGATAATTATATAATATATCTTGCAACCTAATGGGAAATAAAAATAATTACTTTGTATAATACTATCTGACTCAAATCACTGGGATGAGTTCATTGAAATTTCCAAATTTGAGGTGCTGTGAATAGCATAGACTCCCAGAGTATGCAGTGTAAAGAACTCTAAGTGAGATATGTCTGTCCACTTTTGTATTTACCTCTTCATAACTTTCACATTTCTTAATGAGGCTGTTCTTTTTCAAGTGCTGTTCTTTCCACTAACCAAATCCTCTTTGGGGTTTTCCTATTGTCTTAGTTAAAGATACTATATTTGATTGATTTAATTATCTCTCTACATCATAAAATTTATATTATTTGTATAGACATCTTTAGGAGTCATTCAGTGTAATTTTAAAAATAAGTGCTTGACATATTTACTTTGTGGTGCCATTGATTTTACCACTATAAAATATACCAAAGTATACAAAATGTATACACATAGCAATTAAATAATGATAGCACTGAATTATGGATTCATAGACATTCTCTTGTTGTGCTATGTTATTAAAGAAAATTATAGGCCTGGCGCAGTGGCTCACTCCTGTAATCCCAGCATTTTGGGAGGCCGAGGCGGGCAGATCACCAGAGGTCGGGAGTTCGAGACCACCCTGACCAACATGGAGAAACCGCATGTCTACTAAAAATACAAAATTAGCCGGGCATGGTGGCACAGGCCTGTAATCTCAGCTACTCGGGAGGCTGAGGCAGGATAATGCTTGAACTCAGGAGGCGATGATTGCTGTGAGCCGAGATCATGCCACTGCACTCCCGCCTGGGCAGCAAGAGCAAAACTCCGTCAAAAAAAAAAAATTATGAAATTTCAAGTTCCAATATTTATTTTATAAATACATGAATGAATGTCATAATTAAAATCTATATGCTATCATAACTAGTTATATGTATGTTTAAATATATAATCTATATGAGTAAGAGTACATTAATGACTAAGTATAATGTGTTCTGTTATAAAGTTCTTTATAGGCATGTAAACAGGACCTAACTTATAATATATTCTGCTCATATATTTAAATACATTAAATACGTTCTGCTCATGTATTTAAAGATATTAGCCAAATTAGTCCAGTGATTCCTTTTCTACTTAGATCCTACCACTTGGAAATTCTCCCCTCATCCCCTGTTTTTTTTGACTTACTGTTTTCTCACAACCTTTTGCTAAGTGACACCTAGAACATGGTAGGGTGCTTTATAGTTTGTCTAATGCTGCTCCAGTTCAATTTCTACACTGATAGGACTAACTAAGCGAGATGAGTGGAACAAATGGATCCATTCCATTTGTTGGATCTATTTCCATTTTGCCTACCAAGTTTCTATTTTGACTACCAATTAAAATCCTAAAAGCTGAGGAGATATTTTTGACTGCAAAGCAGTCTTCCTTATCCTGGAACTTGGCATGTCAATATCTCTATCTAATCCTTTCCTTAGTTAGGTCATCACTGCTTTATTGGTCATCACTGTGAAGTCAATTTTGCGAAGATGTAAATAAAATGTTAGCTTAAGGGTATTAGATATCATATTTTTAATAACCTGCCAGCTTGGTTGTTTCTGATGGATTTTCCATCACAGTCAATCTGTGTTCCCTTACTTTATTTCCAGCTGGAGCCAAATATTAAACATTACCATAGTTAGAATGAAATGAAATAATGTTATCAGTATGTTGGCACCTATTAGAAACCCTTCAGAAAAAGCTGTTGTTATTGTTATTATCTTATTCTACTAAGTTATATTTATTTTAAGGGTTCTTAAAATTGAACAATTGAATAATTATGTATAATTATGAAGAACTTCAAGGATTAAAATTACTTTCAGTATTATATTCTTCCCCATGGAGATTATACTTTGTGGCTCAATCATCTGTTTTAAAAGTTAGCTTTTGTAATATGATCTATTACGTAATTTGGTAGCTACGTATAAATGCAAATTATCAAACCATTACTGTAAAAAAATGTGTTGTTGAATTTATATTTTCAAAATATGTCTTTGTAAACTTACTATGTTAGCTATTGATTTTAAAATGATAAATATGTATTTAAATAAATTCTCAGTCAGGCTAAAGTTACAGCAGAGATACTGCATCATCTAGCACAACCTCAGAAACTCTCCCTTGGCAGTAATCGTCCCTGCCTCCCTTTGGGTATTTTATGCACTGATATTCCATAATGGGCCATTAAGAAAGGTGTTTAATTTGAGACCCATCTAGGTGTGCCATACTGAGATGAGATAATTTCAAAAACATGTGTATTTTCTCTCTTGCCTGGTTGCTACTGATACACTACTGATAATGAAATATGGGAAAATTATATTGCGATATTTTGTGAGTTGCAAGAGACTACATTTCTTTATTAATCTCAAGAATAATTTAAGACTTATTATACAGCTATCCTTTTTATGTAAATAATTATTTTAAATGTGTTAATTTTTCTGCTATACATGTATTTATTTCCATTATTTTACAGTAATCTTTTCTCATTACTGTTTAAGCCCCTTTTGAAAAAAATATTGAAATTTTTAAAAATGTGAATATCAAGGGTTTTAAACTCAAATTGTCCATGTGAAAGAGATACATGGGACTGACCCTCATGATAACCAAACATCAGTGAAACGATGTTATGTTAACCTAGCTCATGATGAGATATACCTTCCCCTGCATTCCTCTTTGTCTTGGAAAGTGTTCAAAGAAAAGTGTAAGTAGATGTGTATTTTTTCCTTATCCACTGGAAGGAGTTGGAATAGGATGAATTTGACTTTACGACCTCAATTCTTACAACTTCTCTATTCTAGGCTTTATTTTTAAGTCAGTTATTTAGGAACTGTCATTGTTGTCAGAGAAACAGTGTTAAGAAATGAGATATTGTTTCCTAGTTTAGACCCTGAAATACATACTGTAGCTTCACATGATTTGGATTATTTAAGAAGATATTTAAAGCTCATTATTTTCAGCTATGGAATTTTTTTTAACCAAACTTGACTATAGTGCCAGTTGCATTGATAATGATTTTAGAATTTCACAGGATAAGGATGACATTGATTTGATATTTAAATCAAATCCTGGAATTCCATTTATAACACAAATTGCCACTAGATACAATATATTGTCACGATTATCAATCATGAACTACTCAGGTGATTTTATTTATTCAGTTGCCATGGGTATAGGCTTATTAGTCTATCCTAATCATAAAGGCTCTAAGATAGTAAAAATGCAGTAAATATTAGAAACATTTGAGGATACGTTGACCTATCATATACCAAGTTTCATCTTTGAGTTAGAATTAGTATGAGAAAGTCACAAGTAATTCAACTTCGAAGATATATTTGGTTATTCTCGGTAATATTCAGAATAATCTCAGTTCCCTTTTTAGGAAAATTAATAATAGAGTTAAATACTCTTACTGATTGAAATTATATTGATATATTTTGAAATCTTTTAAAAATTTTATTTGAGAAGTACCTTTCTTTTTTTTTTTCTGATTGTTTTCAACTTTTGTTGTAACTTAAAAAGCAATGGCTTGCCTTCTGAGAACCTGGAAGATCATGATTCTTGGTTACTCTCCTAAAGAAATCTGTAATGTTGCCCTTCATTTACCCAATGAATGCATGAGTAAAATGGGTTATTGCTATCTCTTCAGATGTGTCAAAGACATATATAATGCCAGATAAAAATTATTCAGTGAAGATATTGAGGGTCTTCTGTTTATGGCATGATTCTTGCAGGCTAAAGTTTGTTTATTCTAGGTCTTCAACTCACTCCGTTCATCCCACAAGTTAAAGACTAATCACACCTAGCTGAAAGCTCCTCACATAAGCTCCTTTACGTAAGATATGCTACAGAGTCTGTAGTCAGTGTAAGTGATGAGAAGAAGTAGACTCTGAAGACTGAAAACACAACCCTTGGGTCTAGACTGCTTAGATGCAAATCTGGGCTTGATTAATTTTAACTATGTGGCCTCAACAAGTTCTTTAACTCTCCATCCCTCGGTTTCCTCATTTACCAATTAGGAATAAAATAGCCCCTTTCTTATGGAGTTATTATATGATTAACAATAATGTTCATAGTTAGAAGTAATTAAATGAGTTAATACATGGGAGGCTTTCAGAACAGTGTTTGGCATATTAAGGGCTTAATAAATGTTAGTAGTTACTATGAGGAAGATGATTATTTTTCTTGGTTCTCTGTAGATTTTGGAATACATTCATACATTCCTGTTTGAAATGGATTTATTCACTTTCAGATAGACACCTATTATGTTCTGAATGTTTTAAGTGTAACTTATTTGCCTTTCCTGATTTCTACTAGACTTGGAATCATAAAAGTCAATCCTTGATTGTTATCATAAATGACATATTGTAAATAGTTGTTAATTTTTTGAATATATTTTAAAATTATAGCTATGTTCATTTAGACTTGTTTTTCACAACTAATTATCATGAATATTTGAGATTTTATGAGTGATTTTATTTTTAAAGAGCAAAGGTTCTATTTTACCAATTGTACATATAGAAAGAGCATGAGATCCATTTCTTGCTTTTAATTATTGGGTAGTCAAGCAAGTGTTTTCCAAATTAATTGATTTTAACATAATTATTTATATATACCTTTAGTTTAAAACTCACTGATTTTATTTCCAGTTGAACATATCAATAAAGACAAATATTATCAAAGCCTATTGGAAATGTTCTCCAATCAAATGCTTTATGGGATCTCAGAAAAGATGTTAACTCAAGGGCACTTCATAAGAAAGTGATCCTGTGTCGAACGTTGATCTATTTCCTGGATAATAGATGTGCTGCTCTACAGCCAAAAAATAGCAATGTTCATTAAATATAAATTTGTTTCTAGACATTAACAGACATTTCTTAAATCACAACACTGAGAGACAATTAAATGAAACTTTTATGCTAGAAAAGTTTCTTATTAAAATTACCCTAGAGAGATTATTTGTCTTCTAACTTAGCATCAAGTTATAATATTTAAAATATAATTATAAGGAGATGTGCCTTTTTTACTTCAGCAATAAAAAAATATTATTTGCTAGTGTTTCAGATGATGTGTTGAGATTTAGCATCTAATTGCTTGAAACATGTTTTAGGTAACCTTAAAATTAATGTTAACCATAAAATTCACTGAAGAGAAATAAGTCTTTCTTGCTCTGATCTCTCTGAAACTTATGTAGGGGATTGCAGGGAAGAAATGAGGGAAGAATGGAGGCATGACTCAAAGTTGTAGTGGAAGTGTCACTTTATACCTGAACTACGCTCCCTACTCCCAATTTGATTCAACTTTTTACTGTATCTTCTGTGCCTATCCTATGTTTTTTCCCTTCTGTTTTCCCTCATGACTTATGTTTACTTCCACACTGACAAGACATAACAGTGATATTTCTACAATTTGAAAAATTGTTGACTTAACGTTCTTTAAATAGTATATTAATTTAAATCACATGCTGGACTTATAGGTCATTGTGAACTCCTACCATACTAACTCTGGCAAATATTGTTACTGACACTGATTGCCTAAGGTATTTTTCTTTTTCCTCCATTTTCTCCTATATACCGTGACCAATTTAATCTTCTAAAAGCATGGTATTTACAATGGACCTTCTGATTCTATCCCCTTTTCTACTTGACCACTCACAATCTTTTATTGAATGTTCTTCTATCCCGCTTACCACTAAATGCAATCTAATTTACCATTTATAACCCCACTTTTAAATATAAATCCTTCACTAAATGAGAACAAGAATTTTTCTCATTGATTGAATGCATACTCTTGCCGGGAAACTTTATAGCTTCTTATATATATTACCTTTATTTAAGCCTTAAACCACCTGGTAAAATAAGTATAAAATTCAGATGTGAACATTAGGGTATAGAAAATTTAAATAATCTGCTTATGTCATACAGCTCACAACTCAAAGAGAAAGAACTTAAAACTGTCCTTTTCACACTCCAAAGCTCATATTATGTCCTCTATTCATGCTGCTCCTCATGGCCCAGATTTTTTGATGTTTTATACTTGAAAACAGTAGCTTAGTTTTTTAAAAAAAAATCTGTGCAGATATGAAGGACTAGGAAAATATGGCTACATTCAGTTCTAGGTCAAGGTAAATACATATTTACTATAGATGAAATTTCTTCCAAGTTGTGTTTGACTTGAATATGTTATAAAATATACATCTATCCAGATAAGTCATTGCTGCCAGTTGCAGAACAATACCATTCTATCTAAAAGTGCTGTAATTATCTGGAATCAATATTTGATCTCAAATAGCATAATGACTGCTAAGCAGTGTTATGCAAATTTGGGACTGTGACAAAAATATTATACTAAAAAATGCAAAAGCTGCATTTTTTCTGTGATGTCACTCTCTAAATAATAGTTTATTAATATAATGATTCATTTAACACTTCTATTGACTCAGGCTCCTCATATCAAACCAAAGATCATTTAAAAAATTGAATTTGCAACAAAATGTTTGAATATTTAGGAGCAATGTAGAAGACTATAACAGTTTTGGGGATATATTTGCTATAAATATTTACTCCCATTCTTAAAAGACAATACTTGAGATAATTTATATGTGTTGTGTTGATATATTTTGTGTCTTTAACTGTTATAAATTTCATGATTTGAAACCAATCAAATTGAATTTATATTCCTTGGTATAGTCTTCAAAATATTTCCTATTCCACCCTAATAGATCCTTCCTATTACTTTCTACGGCTCCTCACTTCTTCCTGAGAAACCAGATGACTTGCAGTTCTGCAACACGCTGCCTTTTACCACCTCTTTACCTTTACCATAGCAACTCTTAATCCAAAACGTTCTTCCTCCACCTACTGCTGAGTGAGATCTTAGCCATTCTTCAAATTATAGCACAATTACCACTCTCACAGGTCTTCCAGATCTTTCAAGGTGTGTTATCTCCTCTGTTTTTTTCAACTCTTCTTTATCAAATTTGGATTTATATTTTACCACTTGTATTTACTGCATTATTTCATATTTATTTATTTATTTATTTATTTATTTATTTATTTATTTTTTTGAGACGGAGTCTCGCTGTGTCTCCCAGGCTGGAGTGCAGTGGCGTGATCTCCGCTCACTGCAAGCTCCGCCTCCCGGGTTCACGCCATTCTCCCGCCTCAGCCTCCCAAGTAGCTGAGACTACAGGCGCCCGCCACCACGCCCGGCTAGTTTTTTGTATTTTTTTAGTAGAGACGGGGTTTCACCATGTTAGCCAGGATAGTCTCGATTTCCTGACCTCGTGATCCACCCGCCTCGGCCTCCCAAAGTGCTGGGATTACAGGCTTGAGCCACCGCGCCCGGCCTATTTCATCTTCCTTATCTTCCTCATTGTTTCCTTCTCTTCCTTATTGTTTCCTTCTCTTTCACTGGTTCTTCCTCCTTCTTCTTTAATGCAGGAATTATGCCTTGTATATCTTAACACATCCCCATGACCAAACACAGTGCATACTTGTAATAAATTAACAAAGAAACACACATGTAAATTTGTTGAATTAAATGTTTCTTGAAAATATTAAAGAAGGTGATTGAAAGTTTGTCCTCTATGAATTTCCAAAGGGAGTTAGCACTATTTAAGAAAGTATTCATTTAACTCATTGTTGCTGCTAACTAAACTCAATGGTTAAATGCTTTCTTCATACTTATTTAATACAAGGTTATTTGACCCCCTAAATATTGAAAAAAAAAAAAGATCCTTGAATCTTACTGTAAGTGCCTTGGTTTTCAGAGTCAAATTTTCAGGAGAAACTCTATGAATAATGTGAGGACCCAAACTAATGATGCTTTACAGTTCCATAGTATATTCACATGCATTCTGTAAATTGAGAAACAATACATGTAATTTTTCAAGAAAACAAGAAAACCTTAAAGGAGAAGCATATGTGTAGGTTTCAGACATTGTAAATTATAGCTAAAATTTACAAAACATAATATATTTTACTGAGTTCAAACTCCTTTAAAACCCATTTTGCTTTTGCCCGATGATGATCATACCAAATATATTAACATTTGCTAGGATGGTGATGGAAAGAACCTGTGTTATAGTCAGGTAATTTTTCTTCTTGCTCTCCTACTCTTTTCCCCTGAGTTAATTGTATCACTTCTTTTTTACTATTTTTGTAGACACAGGGTGTTGCTTTGTTGACCAGCCTGATCTTGAACACCTGACCTCAAGCAATCCTCCCACCCTGGTATCTCAAAGTGTTGGGATTACGGGCAGGAGACACCATGCCTACCCTTATTTCTTTTCTTCATATGTCAATGTAATATTATTTTTACCATTTTATCAAGGTGCCAAATTATACCTTAGATACAATTTTATACCACGTTGCTGTAAATTAATTTTATATCATTAAAAAGGTAATTTATGGAGATGGCTTGTTTTGATTTTTAAATAAAAATGGTTTTAAATTTTTCAAATTTTAAAGTCCGTATACTAACCCTGGAAGAATATAGATAACACCCAAGTGATAATTCTGAACGCTCTTAAAATTGTAAGGTCATAGCTATGATTTCCCTCTATGGAACAAGGAAACAAAACAAAACAAAACAAAACATGGGAAACTCCTATATTGCAATTAGAAATTAGGCTATATACCAATTCACCATTATAATAATGCCAAATGGCATTTTTTATATTTTGTATGTGCCAAACATGTCAGAAAATAATGACCTCCAAAAAGTATATGACAAATACAAGTAAATACGCAAAATAAGGTATGGATTAATAAAAATCTGTAAAGTCAATATTGAAGTAGAATTTGTAGTTAGAATGTATAACAAGTGAAAAGTTAAGAGTTGGGGAAATTTAAACATTTATAAAGAAAATATAGTTTCTTGTCCATGGTATTACGATGGGAAAGGTACAATAATATGCAGTATACTTTGGGGAATGTTTGAGAGTAAATTATCTTACAGAAATGTGATTTAAGAGTAGCTAACACATTCCCAAGATAAGCAGTTTTGAGACTGTAATGTTAACCTCTGTTTGATGTATAGAAAGGAAGCTAATATAAGATAGAAATATAAATTTTTAGCATGATTTGAAAAGAAAATAATACTAAAAAATTAAACTGGGGAAACAATGATGACACTAGAATGCAAGATGAAAGTTTCCAGAAAGTAAAATCAATGTCTCCCGTTTAGAAGACTTACTTTTGTTGAAAGGAATAACAAAAAAAAATCAATTTCTTTTAGAGTATAGTTGTGTTAGATTTGAATAAAAAGTAGCATAGTTAATAAATAAGGAAGTTTCCAAGTAGTTAATGAGGGAAGACTTCAGTTATTTAAGCTTTTTGTAGAATTTCTTTCCATACTGTATTCTTTTCTAACTTTCAGTGGAACTAGTATCAAATAACACAACTTTAAAATTCTAAACCTAAACATGAATGATGTGAATTAGGTCATTTTAATCAACTTCACTTTTAAATTCTTGATACTGTGAAGAACAGTGAACTTAGTTTTGTTTGAAGACAGATAACCACCAAGATTTTTATAAGAAAAGAAATTTGTTTGGTGAAGTTAATGACAACATTTCAATGGAAAAATCATAAAAAGTTTTCTTTTAAAAAACTGCTATAATTCAGAGTGGTGATATATATTTCTGTAGGTTATGAGAAATATATTTCTGTAGCTATTAAATATATATTTCTGTAGCTATTAAAACTTATATTGTATAATTATTGCAAGTTTATTATATATGTCCCCTAATTAGCACAGTATTGGAGTTGTGAGTAAGAGAGAGGCAAGTGGTGAGGCTGGAGTGGGAGAACATGTGACCCTCTTCAAACAATAGTTTTTATTCTTATAAATTCCATTTCCATTACATTATAATTATGAAAACAAATCCCTATGCCTAAATCAAATGTCAAATATCTGAGTAGAGATGGCTTTGTCCTGCTGCAATACCTTAAAAGAAATCATTATTAATAACTAATAGGTATGTACTTCCTTATTCTTTCTATAAAATAACTTTCAACCATTGTTTCAACATTGTAAAATAGGTATCATATGAAATAAATGATTCTGGTTGTAATTGAAGCCAAAGTTAACAATAGTAATACTCATCCTTCACTATGGAAATAATTTTCCCTCCTTCTCCGACAGATGCGGCACTGTAATTAGGGTGGTGTCCTGAAAAGCACCAACCTTTGTGTGTTCTTTGTCCTCTCTTCTCTGAGTGCTTTCCTGCCTGCCTCTTGCATCCATGCTGTTCCGGGTTCTCCACTCTTCACAATCAAATAATGTTTCATTTAAGCAAGGCCTAAGTCGTCTTTGGAAATCCCATGTTGTACCCTTCCTTTGCACAATTAATGTTCCTAATTATTTTCATTTATTTTCTTGTTTATTTGTGCCATAGAGGAAAGAGCACTAATGTTGAAGTCAATTTGGCTTGAAATTCTAGACATGTAACATGTCTGATTTTCCTTCTCAGTAAACATGGAACAATGTTATCTGCTTTATATATTTGTATGAATAATTACATTAGGAAATTTGTGTAATATCTAGCACAGTGTGTAAAATGTGGTAAGTACTTAAAGGAAGATTAATTCTTCTCTATCTTGTGACTTCATTTACTTTACTGTGTCCTGTATTTGTTTTTTTTTTCCCCCCACTACAGTATGGGTTGTGAGAAAAACTGTTCTACTGATTTGCATTTTCTGTAAAATCTACTGTGGTAGAAATTTAGTATTATGTGTTTGAGAGAATGAATAAATAATTCATCTAGATGGCAGCTCATAATTTCTTCTAGTAATGAAATGCTATATATATATATATTTACCTTCTATTTGTGTGTATGCGTTTGTATGTGTATGTGTGTGTATACATATATCTCCTGATAACAACTTTTGACTCTTGTATACTCCATGGTCACAGAGGAAGGCAAAAAAGACACAGAAACAGAATGTTGAGGTTTGCTAGGATAGAGCATTGTGATCTTGTTCATGAATCTGTCAATTATCTGTCAACTTAAATATCCCTCTTCAAGTAGCTGTCAGTTATTTTGTGCATGTTAAATAATGTAATTTTACATTAGCAATCGCTTTCGAAATTTCTTTTCTGAGTTACATACTTATGACATTTGAGAATGGATTTTCAGGTTTTCTTGTGAGTCAGAGTTGCGTAAGAGAAAACAAAATGAAAATGTTGTGCATGATTCCTTTTCACTTAGTCTCTGTTTTATCTCAGCCACATATTTAATTTCTTGTCAATACTTTCTCTGTTTGTAAAGGTAAACTGTTATGAGATTATCTAGAATGAGTTTGTTTCCCATAATATCAATGAAATTGAAGAGAAAACTCTTTATTGTGTCCATATTTAGTACTGTAGGAGCCTGTGTATACAATAGTAATAAATAAATTTTTTTTTTAGTTAAATTATCAAATGATCTTGCTTCTTATGGATTCACATTGAAAGGATGAGTAGGACAAAATAATTGCCAATGCTATAGCACCTACCACATGACAGCACTGTTCTTGGCTATTATTATGTATTTTATGTAATTAAAAATTACAAATTTTAACTCATTTAATGTTCATAGAACCATATGAATTAAGTAATATCACCCTACCCATTACATAGATAGAAAAATGGAAATGCTATAGTAAATGACCGTCAACAGGAAAATTGAGATGCTATGTAGTTAAATGACTTGCCCAACGTAGTAGAACAGTAGTTGAGATTAGGTTGTCTGGCTCCAGAATCTGTGCTCTTAACTACCATGCCGTAAATAACAATATCAAAACATCCGATTAATTTGTGTAATTTTGCCTTTTGTTAAAGACTTTGGTTTTTATTTTGACAGAATGAAGCATATTAATACTTTCCTCAGTAAACAATTTTGAATATCCCTTTTCAGAAGATTTTAAAATTTAATTCTAAAAGTCTGAAATTATTGAAAATATGTATCAATCTCCAGGACAAAGAAAAAAAAAAGAAAGAAAGAATGAAAGAAAAAAGGAAGGAAGGAAGGAAGGCAGGCAGGCAGGCAGGCAGGCAGGCAGGCAGGCAGGCAGGAAGAAAGGCAGGCCGGCCCAATTTGTGCTTGATTGATCAGTGTGACAGGTGCTGACTGTAAAAGACGGTGTCTTCAGGATTTGGATCATGTTCCCTTAGTATTTTGATTTCCTAAGATAAATCTGTGAAGACTTTAAGAGGAGGCAACTACACTACTTTGGTTCAATAAAGTTTCTTTTTCAGTGGGTAAAGTTATTAATGTTTGACACCTCTCAGCAAGATTCCTCATCTTCAATTGTACAATCCTGGGGAATAGGTTTCATGTTTTCTTCAATATTCTATTCCATGTTTCTGGACCACTGCTTTGTATTTTAGTGAGCATTCAATTAACCTCTGTTGAATGAATTATGTTAAAACTGCATTTTAATTTAGCTTGTATCTATATGCTTACTGTTTAAAATAAGCTATTTAGAATAACATAAATGAAACTTAAATGAAAATGAAATTTTAGGCATAATAATCTATTTTTAATCATCATACATTGTTATTGAGGTAATACTTTGCCTTGATTTTCAGTACTGAAGCTTTTGACATTCAAACAAAAAGAGTAGCATCTTTTGTAAACATAAATCCATGATGTTCACAGACTTACGGAGATGTTTAGAAAAGTAATGTAGTTAATATGTAGAATAATTTCTGAATGAATATTGCAGCCTGAGATGAAAGTAAGACTCATATATTTACCTTTTCTTTTAAACTTATTTATGGTAACAATGATGAATGAAATATTTTACTGTTCTAATGTTGGTGAAATTATACTGTGGTAAAAGCTTACACAAAGTAAGCCCTAAATCCATATATATATATATATATGTGTGTGTGTGTGTATATATATATACATATATATATGTGTGTGTGTGTGTGTGTGTGTATATATATATATATATATGTATATTTGGTCAGGCGCGGTGGCTCACTCCTGTAATCTCAGCACTTTGGGAGACCGAAGTGGGTGGATCACCTGAGCCTGGGAGTTCAAGACCAGCCTGACCAACATGGAGAAACCCTGTCTCTGCTAAAAATACAAAATTAGCCGGGGTGGAGCTACTCAGGCGGCTGAGGCAGGAGAATCGCTTGAACCCGGGAGGCTGAGGTTATGGTGAGCCGAGATCTCGCCATTGCGCTCCAGCCTGGGCAAAAAAAGCGAAACTCCATCACACACACACACACACACACACACACACACACACACACACCCACCAAAAAAAAAAAAAAAAAAAAAAGGCCGGGCGCAGTGGCTCGGGCCTGTCATCGCAGCACTTTGGGAGGCCGAGGCGGGCGGATCACAAGGTCAGGAGATAGAGGCCATCCTGGCTAACACGGTGAAACCCAGTCTTTTACTAAAAATATACAAAATATTAGCCGGGCGTGGTGGCGGGCGCCTGTAGTCCCAGCTACTCAGGAGCCTGAGGCAGGAGAATGGCGTGAACCTGGGAGGCGGAGCTTGCAGTGAGCCTAGATCGCGCCACTGCACTCCAGCCTGGGTGACAGAGCAAGACTCCATCTCAAAAATCAAATCAAATCAAATAAAAATCATTATATTTAAGTTAATTTGTTCAGTAGAGACTGAATTGTTTATTTCACTAAGATCTGAGGCCAGGATATAAACATGATGGTAATATATGCATTGTATAAATAATGTCTTTGGATTACTTACTTATTTTATACAATAACCCCTCCCTTTTTTTTTTTTTCTTTTTTGCAGGTTTCAGATTTGGGATATTGGTGTTTCTGTTTCGGAAGAATTATTCTTTTTATTTTTAATTTAAAGAAAATTCATCAGTTTCGGAATACAGAAGAGGAACTAGAAATATACGTATTTTGTTTCACATTTGAACAGTCATTCTTGAGGAATACTCCATACCTGAGTGGACAGCCATGTGGCCATCGCAGCTACTAATTTTCATGATGCTTTTAGCTCCAATAATTCATGGTAAGATTTTTCAGATTTTTGTGTAATGCTTAACGTTTTCTCACTTATTCATACTAGACACTTCCTTAGGATCTTTGCTCTGAGATTACTTTGTAGTTTTTCCTTACCATATGTTAGTATGAGTAAGTTAAAATAAAAGAACATAATGTGTATTTATTTATTTATTTATTTATTTATTTTATTTTTTTTTGAATCGGAGTCTCACACTGCCACCCAGGCTCGAGTGCAGGGGCACGATCTCGGCTCACTGCAAGCTCCGCCTCCCGGGTTCACACCATTCTCCTGCCTCAGCCTCCTGAATAGCTGGGACTACAGGCGCCCACCACCACACCTGGCTAATTTTGTTTTTGTATTTTTAGTAGAGATGGGGTTTCACCGTGTTAGCCAGGGTGGTCTCCATCTCCTGACCTCGTGATCTGCCCGCTACCGCCTCCCAAAGTGCTGGGATTACAGGCGTGAGCCACCGCGCCCAGCCCGTAATGTGTATTTTAAGCTGAAATAGTTATGAGTTTTCAGTTGCATTTCTTAAAGTGCCTATTGAAATGTATTTAAAACCAAAAGGCTTTTTAAAAAGAACACTTGCATTTTATTTTTAGACTTTACCACACTTTTGGAAAATCAGCTGAATTATTAATTCTCATTTATTGTGATTTTTTTGGCTTGCATAGTTTCATACTTAAAAAAACATTTTTAATGTAGCAAATTTGGGCATTTGAAAGAAAACTCCAAAAGTAAAATCCTACTTATTCAAAAGTATCTGCTATACACAACCGAGTAATTATTTTTTCTCTGAGTATTTACTATTCTGCACAATCTTTAATATACAGAACACAAACTATAATCTCTCAATAAAGGGAAATTATTTTTGTACTATACCTTGTAATGCAGAAACACAAATAAAAAAACAAAAAACAAAAAACAAAAGAACGGTCAGGCACGGTGGCTCAGGCCTGTAATCCCAGAACTTTAGGAGGCCGAGGCGGGCAGATCACAAGGTCAGGATATCGAGACCATCCTGGCTAACATGGTGAAACCCCGTCTCTACTAAAAATACAAAAAAAAGTAGCCGAGTGCGGTGGCGGGCGCCTGTAGTCCCAGTTACTCGGGAGGCTGAGGCAGGAGAATGGAGTAAACCAGAGAGGGGAAGCTTGCAGTGAGCCGAGATCGTGCCACTGCACTCCAGCCTGGGCGACAGAGCGAGACTCCGTCAAAATAAATAAATAAATAATAATAATATTAATGTCTATTTTCACTTTTTAAAGAAAGATGATTTTACGGAAACATGCTAATATACTTAATAGACATGTATACTTAATGTTCATTTAGACATCTTTGTAATTATAACAAATATGATAGATTAGAAATGACGTACCTTTGCAAATTTTATAAAATATATCACATTAATTAATATATAAGCGAGACATTTATATTCTGTACAACTTAGTGTAATATTCACTGAATCTCTCTCAAACCTGGTAAATTAAAGTCTATATGTAAGTTCCTCTTACACAATTTAATGCTTTTGGCTAATTATCATTGATTTTTTTCCCTAAGATGAAAATGTTGTAATATAGTCGCTCTCTCATATGTTGATGATAATTATAGCAAAGAAAAAAGGACACAGCTGTATTTGCCACTGCTTAGGAGGTCTCAGAATATTATAGTGTAGCAAGCAGCTGAAATGAATTTTTAGCCTCTTTAGCTCACTTTTGGTTTTTAATTGACTACAGAAACTCATTGTAGTTCATCAGTGATGCAATTCTGAATCTGGCCTGTGTTCTTAAGTTTTAACATGAATTGCATTTTGCTGTCATTCTAAATACTGGGTAAAATAACTTCTTTTGAAGTTTTCCTCTAAAGTTCCCTGGATGCAACATATTTAGTTCCGATAATCCACTCTATTATAAGGTAGAGATGTTTGTAAAATGGGAGTATCCTACTTATTCAACTATCTCAACCATCCTGTTTTAAGCAAACTTGTCTAAAATATCAAAATATTTTCTTAATTCATATACTGATACATTCACGTTCTCTGCATGGGCACATATAACATTTTGTGATGTGGGAAAATAAATAAAATTACGTTACTTGAAACAATGCTTTTCTAAGTATCAATATATGTAAAGGTGATTTAAATTAGACTTTTTATGTTATAAAAATACCTCCCTTATAATGTTATTTTGAGAATAAAATAAATAGCATATGTAAATAATATAGCACAGTGCACAGAAAATATTTAGTGCTTGAACATGTAAATTTCTTTCATCATATAATCTATCCCTCCAGTTAATTTTTGTTCCAGTAAATTATAACAACCAGGAATTAGCTAGCCATAAGAGCTGATTTATTTAATGTTGATACTAAGGAAAAAAGAAAAATATCTACATATATATTTACACACACACAATTCATATTTAAAAGATCAAACTAAAATTACCCTTGTTAGAGAAAGTTAGGTTAAAAATAGCAGAAACTGACATTGCAAGAAAGATTCCTTTTTCAGAACTAAAAAGCCTGGTCCCTAAAACTGACACATACTATGTATTTCACTGGACCTCTAAATGTGGCTGAGCCTTGGGTCTTAGGTCTTGGTTTGGGGACTGATAATCTGCATTGAAAACACACACACACACACACACACACACACACACAGAGAGAGAGAGAGAGAGAGAGAAAGAGAAAGAGAGAGAGAGAATACCTCCAAGTAACTTTTAGAAGTATTAAATCAACCCCTAATATAATGATAGGACACATAAAAGACTGATCTGATATGTAAAATACTCTGGGCTAAAAAAATAATCATTTCCCATTTTATGTGGACTATTCAATATTATCTTGAGTTTTGAACTATAGAGGACAAAACAATATAGAATCTTTTTTCTGATAAACTTTATCCTTTATTTTAAAACTTTGCACCTGAGAAAATACAAGTCGGTTTTGTCTTCCTTCTTTAAGAAGGCTTTTTCTTTTGCCTTTGTGATACCACTTCTGACCTGTGAATGAAGAGCTTTATAAGCAGCCTTTTGGAACCTAACTTGCTCATAAATAGAAAAATATACCTTTGATCAAGTGCTGAAATATAATAGGATAGGAATTTTTAGAGTCCCCATCAATCCTGGCTTAAGAGAATACTGCATAACTTGAAACCTTAGATGACTGAGTTAAAATGTATGTCATAGTTATAGAAGTACTTTTGTTTCCAACATATCCTCTGCTGATGTCTCCTTGCTACTGCTAAGATGTCCAGATATTTTGCCCTCTTGATCACTGGGAATTAATTCTTCTGAGTAATGATCTGAATTGCTATCCCTTTCTTCAGAGAAAATAGTAGTGATGACTACTGATTTTATGGCCATAAACTTTAGATGTTTTAGTTCACTTAATATTCACTATAATTGCATAGGTTTTTTTAATTATTTGTTATTATTATTATCATCGCCATCTTTACAGATAAAGACATTGAGGTACACAGTGATAAAGTAAATTGAGGTCACACAGCTATTAAGTGACACAGAGGGAATTTAAAATCAAGGACTTGGCTTTTGAGCTCTGCTCTTGTTGGCAGTAGATATCCAATTCCTATCAAGGCCGTTCCTCTTTACATAGAATCTCGTCTCAACCCTCCTGGTCACTTGGGAGCAGGTGAGGCAGAAACATTGACCATCTGCCTCTTCCATGTTCTTGGGACAGACAGACTGTGGTTCTGAAGCCTGACAGACCAGAGATGAAATTCCAGCTCTGCCACCTACTGGCTCTGTAATCCTCTTTATCTGTCAACTGGTTAATAAATATAATTAATTTACCCACTACAAGCCAGAAGACTGCTAGATGCTAAAGACAGGATAGTGAACAAAAGACTTGTATTTCTTCCCTCAATGAGCTTACAGTAACCTAAAAATGTGTAGCTTAATATAATTTTCATCTGTAAAAATGAACATGTATTCCTTGCAGAGCTATTTTAAGAAATGGATGTAATTATATATGTATAACTTCTAACATGGTGCTTTGGCATTTGATAAACCTTTCTTTTTTCCCCTACTCCTTTCTTACCTTGAAATAGAGGTAAATCCCTGAGCAAGGTAAGGAAAATAAATAATTACTGTTATTCTAATCCTGAGAATGGAAATAAATCTTTTTCTACTCAAACCTCAATATTTATGTTTTGCCAAACATTTCTAAATACTAGTAACTAAGCAAAATTATTATCAATATTACTAATATCTAAACAAAATTATTCTCACTATGTAGGAATGTTTAAATTACTATTTTAATTGGTTATATATAATTGTTAGGGTTATATTTTTGCATAATCTCTACATGGACAAAATTAAAAACTAAGCTAAGTAATTAATTCTGATAATGTTTATGTTAAATGAATAATCCCCATTTGCTCTAAATAGTCTGGTCAATGTTTTATATAAGAAAACGAAACAAGTACCTCAATATCACATAAATATGTACAATTTAAATTGGGAAATGTCCCTGCTTCTATGTTTATCTGTCCATATTCCGTGTCTCTGTGTACTTCTGTATTTCTCTTTTTCTGTTTTCCATGACTGTGTCCCCTTCCTGTAGAGCCATAAAATCCTTATCTATAATGCAATGAGACCTGGCAGAAGTAAAGAGGAGCAGCTGAAGCAGATGGCCAGTTCTTTGCTGTGCACTACTGTAGTGTTGCATGAAGATAAAGGATTCTTTTTGTTGTTTTTCTATTGATGTGGTTGGGAGCAAGGAAAAAATAAGGAAATTGGAGAGCAAGAACCCAGTAATAACCTGGGGCTCATTTTGATTGGCAGTAAAGAAACATCAAGGTCCAATGTGGGACCTTGGGCTGGGAGATCTGTTCCTGGGAGGTAACTACACCCAAGCCCCAGCTGACCAGGAGCTCAGAAGGTGATTGTGGTGCTCAAATATTTCAGCTACACCTCAGCTTATTTGAACCTTACTTGTAAAGACTGAATCATAGTTGAAGAGGTAGAAAGCAGGATCGTTGGCACTTAAACTAGGAATAACGGCGAGCAGTATGTTTTACAGCATCTTCACAGGAAAAGAAAAATACAATATAAAAAAAACTTCTAGAACCACCTTATGCATGCTTTTTTTTCTGCAATTCTATTGCTAAAGTTGCATCTGTATTTATATATTCAGGGACTTTACTGGTTAGCCTACATTTCATCATGTGCAAGAACTGACTTATAATAAACAGTTCTTAGTAGGGATAAAAGAATGATCAGATGCATATTTGTTTTTATGTAATTTTCACCTTATTGTTAATCTGTGTTTACAATTATAATACTGATGTCAATGATTTAAGATAATACTCGTATATTTTGTAACTTCTAATAAGATATGAAACTTGAAAAAGTACAAAATTAAATTTAACTACGTAGCATTTTATCATATAATTCTTTCTATGAAGATGTGTTTTATTAGTTCTGAAAGAGTCAGGTTGACTTCTAAGCTCTGCTTAACTTGGTTATTTTTAGAAATTAATCATCCTTGAAATGTTTATAATGCTTGCCAGCCTAGGTAATTTGTAATATCTGCAGTAATATAACTATGTTTATGGTCAAATACATTATACAGAAAAATCCGTGTCATAGTAATGATATATGAGGTTACTGCTAACACATCCAACACCATCCACATTAGCCAGTGGGTACTGAGTTTTAAAATATGTATTTTGTAAGCTAACTACACAATCGCTAGTATCACAATGTAAGCTACAAACATGCATGGCTGATAGCTTTACTTTATGTGTAAGAATTTGTTTAGAAACTTTCCCAAATGCAGTTTGGCAGCTGGAAAATAATTTTTTTTTTTTTTTTTTTTTTACTTTTGTACTTGCAAAAGATGTTACATATGCATTTAATTGTAGTAATAATCTATGAGTGCCATGTACATATTTGGAGTAAAATAGCATTTTCCTATATTGAAATTTTATGTATTGTGACTATTTGAGATGCTTGTAATTTATCACATTTTTATATTTCTTGTTCTGCGGTGGACTCTGACTGCAATAGGATTGTTGTTTTATATTTAATGTTGAACAAATTTAAAAATATTTGAATATACAATATAAAATCATTGTTTTCTTATTCTTTGGATTACTATTTACTTGAATCCTCAGTATAATTGGGTTTATAAATGGGTTATTTTTCTTTATATTGTCAAATTATGAGCATTCTTTATAAAAATATCTTTTTTGAAAAGACAGTAAGATATCATTAGAAGACATTTAGTTTTAAGAGTTTTTTAGACTTTTTTCTAAGAATAGCTTTTAAATTTTTATTTATTTTTAAAATTTTAATTTTAAGTAAAAATTTCAAATATTGTTATTAGTAAAAAGTAATTTTTTATTAATACAAAACATTTGTACATGTTTATGGGGGTACATATGGTATTTTGATACATGCATACAATGTATAATGATCAAATCAGAGTACTTAGGATATTCTTCACTTCAATCATTTTTCATTTTTTTGTGTGGGGAACGTTTCAGATTTTCTGGGAGGCCATTTGCCTGGATTTACCCACTTAAATTCTCAGGTATTTTTTGTTGAATCGTGCACCATTTTTCTACCCTCATCACTTCAAATTCTTCAACCCCCTTTTTCTAAGACAGGGTCTCACTCTGTCACCCAGGCTGTAGTGCAGTGGCATGATCAGAGTCCACTCTAAACCTCAACCTCCTGGGCTCAAGCAATCCTCCCCACTTCAGCCTCCCAAGTTGCTAGGCCACAGGCATGCACCACCATGCCTGCTTAATTTTTAAAATGTTTTCATAAAGATGGAGTCTTGCTTTGTTGCCCAGACTGGTCTCAAACTGTAGACCTCCAGCAATCCTCCTGCCTTGACCTCCCAGAGTACTGGGATTACAGGTGTGAACCACTGTACTCAGCCCCCTTTTACTCATGTATTTGATTCCTCAAAGAAGTTCATTCATTCAGGATTTTTTTAAATTTAATTATTATGGATATTTAATAGTGCATATCTATGGGATGCATATAATATTTGATACAAGTATACAATTTGTAAGGATCAGTTACTCCAGGGTAATTAGGGTATCTATCATCTCAACTATTTTTATTTATATGTGTTAGGAATATTACAATTCTACTCTTTTAGTTATTTTCAAATATACAATAAATTATTGTTGGCTATAGTCACCATATCTTGCTTCTGAACACTAGATCTTATGCCTTCTACCTAACAGTATTTTTGTACCAACTAACCATCTTCTCTTCATCTTTCTCCTCTCCACTAATCTTCCCATCCTCTGGTAACCATCTTTCTACTCTCCGTCTCCATTAGTTTAATATTTTTTTATTTCTCACATATTACTGAGAACATGCAATGTTTGTCTTTCTATACCTGGCTTAAGAATTTCATCACTTTTTTATGGCTGGATAATATTTCACTGTGTATATGTAACTACATTTTCTTTATCCATTCATTCGTTGATGGACACTTAAATTGATTCTGTATCTTGGCCATTGTGTATAGTGTTGCAATTAAAATGGGAGTGCACGTATCTCTTCGATATACTGATTTTCTTTCTTTTCCACATATACCCAGCAGTGGGATTTCTGGATCATGTGGTAGTTCCTGTAGTCTTTTGAGGGACCTTCATGCTGTTCTCCACAGTGGTTACACTATTTACATTCCCACCAATAGACAAAGGTTCCCCTTTCTCCACATCCTCACCAGCGTTTGCTATTGCCTGTTTTTTTGGATAACAGCCATTTTAACTGTGGGAGATGATATTTCATTATAGTTATATATTGCACTTCTCTGATGATTAGTGATGTTGAGCATTTTTAATTTACCTATTGGTCATTTGTATATCTTCTTTTGAGAAATGTCTATTCACATCTTTTGCTCATTTTAAAATCAGATTGATTTTTTTTCGTGTTGAGTTATTAACCCTTGTCAGATGATAGTTTGCAAATATTTTCTCCCATTCTTGTGGATTTTCTCCTCACTTTTTTATTGTCATTCTGACTACCAAAATTAATAATTGTCCATAATTGAAACTTTATTTTTATAGGAGACCTGTATACTGGTGAATTGTACACAAAACAGCAAAGCAATTCGTTGGGTTCTATTAGTTTTCAATTATTCTTCCTAAGAAAATGATGAAGATAATTAAACTTTGGTAGCCAAGAAAAATTTCTATTTTTGGTTGAGTCTGAATTTTTTTGAGATTTTGGAAATCCTCTTTTTTATATTTTTATATCTTTGCTCAAATTATATTATAAATATTGAGTCTTTCATTTTATTTCTGTAGATTGTTTTTCTCTAATATATTCTGCAAATTACTGAATGCCTCTTTTAGTTCATCTCAAGAGTAATTCTGTAACTTTGCATCTCTCTATCAAATCCACATATTATATATTAGTGTCCTCTGGACTCACATCACATCTTTTAATTAAAAAAATGGAAATCAGCAGAGAACCTGGTGTTTTATATGGCAAGGATAATTAATGATTTATAAATGTTGATACTGAATAGCTCCTGTAATTCTCAGGAACTACAGAAGATGGTGTCAGCATGTTTAGGAATTATTGCTTACATGAAGCCCAGAAACTGAAATTTACAATATCATCTAATCTAAACTGCTTTAGAATCCTATGTTGTATGGTCCTATTAAATGAAGTAGAAAGATCTTAAGCCTTAGAGTTTAAGTCCAGTTCCATTACTTCCAAGATACACGACCTTCAAGAGTTTAAATCACAGTTTATTTATTTGTTAAATAAGTAATTAGGCCTACTTTGTTATAGTGTAAGGATTAAATAAAATAATATATAAAAAGGCCCTAATACAAAGCCTCATACATTTAATCCTGGGAGAATGGGGTCATTAAAACATACCTTTAGGAATTAGAACCAAAAAATAAATGATCTGAATAGTAAGCAAAATTTAAAATACAACACCATCTTGGGGTCACTTACATTCCACAGTTCTTTTTCAAAGACTGCATTGTATATTCTTAATCCCCATTGTGACAGTTTCTCTAATTATGAGTCTACACATTTGTACACACATCCCATCATTATATTTAGGACTCAGCCACTGGACTGTAACTAAGTCTTTAATGAGTTACTAATGAACATCTTAAGCTTAGATCAGCATTCAAAGAAAAATGTTAAAGGGTGTTGAAAAGCTATTCAAAGTGCAATTCTGTCACTTTTAATTAGACTGTAAGCCCAATAAAATATCCTGTCATCACTCTTCTTTCTAAGTTTGAAAAAATTGAATAGTGAGTGACGGATATACCCTCATTTTGGTATCATTAGTTTTATGTGAAATTAAAAAGGGTAAATTCAGTGCCTAAATTAGAGAAATCATTCTTTTGATTAAATGCAAAGATAAAAATAACATGCAAGCATAAAATAGCATTTTACAACATTTCATTCTTTTTTCTTGGACTCAGATGACTTTAAAACAGATTGATTTTGTTGTTGCATTGGAGAACAACAGATGATGTGAGGAAAATACCTAATGATTAGTTAGATATGTAGGTTAAAAACATAAAAATAAAAAAACAAAAACAAACCCTCTGTTTTTATAAAAGAACAAATAATCTGCTTTCACTCATTACTGATTCTCTCCAAGCTGTTAGAGATATCACAAGAGTAGTAAACATAAATATTACCTGAATTAGATCAGAACTAATCTTTAGTATAGCTCTCCATACAAATCAACAATGGTGGTGACAATTTAGCAATGATCCTTTTTCTTCTTTTTTTTCTCCTTTTGATAGGGAAGTTGATGAAACCATGCAGACCTTAAGGGCACATTATTTAATAATGAAGACAAATAATGCATAAAATGTAAAGCAACAGGCTGGTATGATGCTCTTCCTCCAGGGAACACTACACAATTACTTAAAAGGAGGCCTTTTAGATTAGTTACAATAGCTGAATAGTTGGAATAGCTGTGATAACACAGATGTATCAGAGGTTACAGGCTGTTGGCAGGCTTTATGTTGTCCCTCTGCAGACAGATAAAAAACCACCATGTCGATTTTTAAAAGTAGGTGTCCAATAATAATCACATTCTATGTATACCACCAACATAACGTAATCGATCATTTTGACATTGGAGCCTGTTAACATATTTGCTGTCTTGTTAAACAGAATTTAGGCATTCATTGAAACTTATGAACATTAAGATGTGAAATGGTTTGGCTCTGTGGCCCCACCCAAATCTCATCTTGAATTGCACTTCCATAATTCCCACGGGTTGTGGGAGGGACTTTGAAAGAGATTGATTTTGTGTGTATGTGTTGAGAAAGGCGGATGGGTGGGAAAAATATCTTAACTACCATAAAAAAGCAAAACAGTTCTCATTCTTCTCAGATGTCTTCAGAAATGCCAGTTACTATTTACTTAGGAGAGGGAGCTAGAACTCACTAGCAAAACAAACCTCTGTCAATATATGGATCATTTTTGCTCATTTTGCCCACACATTAGTTATAATTGGCAGTATGATTAAGGAAGAGTGCCTCATTACTATAGTTGTAAAGATTTTTAAAGAAGGGATTTACTTTACAGCATTCTGAAAGTATAGTTGCCATACAATTAAAAAAATGATATTCTTGAGGAGGGGAGTGGAGGGAAAAACAAAGTCAATGTTATCCAAATAATAAATTCTAAAGGTTTTTTGTTACCATGAATTTAAATGTGTTTGCATTATGTTTACAAGGAGGCAGGTGTTTGGAAAATCTTATTATTAGTTATCACTCGTCTTAAGGTACATAATACAGATTTTATTTCACTGGAATGAAAAAAATCATCCTTTTTGTCAGAAGCCAAATCTCTAATAAATTTATATCACTAACAGAAATCTGTGCTTACTCATTTTCAGAAGTGTTTAAGGTATTTACATCACAGTATTACAATTTAGGCAACAATTATAATGAAAGTCACTATTTTTCCCTTTATTGATAGGATACATAAAATGCAAGCTATGAAAACCTATTAAAAAGCAATCTTAAAAAGTTGGTTCTTTTGTTCTTTAACAAAATGAAATTTTTCCCTTTAGCTTTATTCACAGTCACGTGTTTGACTCTTTCACTATTCTCAGCGTGTTTTATAAAACTTTTGTAACAT
Organism: Theropithecus gelada; assembly: GCF_003255815.1. Lineage (NCBI taxonomy): Eukaryota > Metazoa > Chordata > Mammalia > Primates > Cercopithecidae > Theropithecus > Theropithecus gelada. Next base: position 80,379,136 of record NC_037672.1, on the reverse strand, counting down.
AGTAGCTTAGTGTTCTGATGATGACTCTAATGTGTAAAAGCAGACTATTCATTCTTTTATAAATACAGAGGTTTTTAAAATTTTTTTAACCTACATATCTAATCATATCTGGATCTTTTTTCCTCATGTCATCTGTTATTTATTTTTATAATTTCAATTGTTGTATTAGAGTCAGGGGGTAAATGTACAGGTTTGGTACAGGAGTATATTGCATGACTCTGAGGCAAATGATCCTGTCACCCAGGGTATTGAGCATACTACCCAATAGGTAATTTTCCGACCTTGCCTAACTCTCTCTCTTAGTTCCCAGTGTTCGTCGTTCTCATCTTGTGTTAGTCCGTTTTCATGCTGCTGATAAAGACATTCCTGAGATTGGGAAGAAAGAGAGGTTTAACTGAACTTGCAGTTTCAGATGACTCAGGAGGCTTCAGAATCATGGTGGGAGGCAAAGGCATGTCTTACATGGCAGTAGCAAGAGAAAAATGAGGAAGATGCAAAAGTGGAAACCCCTGATAAAACATCAGATCTCATGAAACTTATTCACTACTATGAGAACAGTATGGAGGAAACCGTCCCCATGATATAAACTATCCCACCGGTTCCATCCCACAACCCATGGGAATTACAGGAGTACAATTCAAGATGAGATTTGGGTGAGGACACAGAGCCAAACCATATCACATCTTTTTTTTTTTTTCTTGAGACAGAGTTTTGCTCTTGTTGCTCAGGCTGGAGTGCAATGGCACCATCTCGGCTCACCGCAACCTCTGCCTCCCGGGTTCAAGCGATTCTCCTGCCTCAGCCTCCTGAGTAGCTAGGATTATAGGCACCCGCCACCATGCCCAGCTAATTTTTGTATTTTTAGTAGAGACAGGGTCTCACCATGTTGGCCAGGCTGGTCTTGAACTCTTGACCTTGGGTGATCCACCCGCCTCGGCCTCCCAAAGTTCTGGGATTACAGGTGTGAGCCACTGCACCTGGGTCATATCACATCTTAATGTCCATAAGTTTCAATGTTTTGCTTCCACTTATAAGTCAACATATGCAATCTTTGGTTTTCTGTTCCTGTGTTAATTCACTTAGGGTGATGGCCTCTATTGGCATCCATGTTGCTGAAAAGGACATGATTTCACTATTTTTTATGGCTGCATAGTATTCCATGGTGTGTGTGTATATATACATACATATATCTATATATACCTACATATATATAGAAAGAGATATATAATTGTATTTATCCAGTCTACCATTGATGGGTACTTGGGTTGATTCCACGTCTTCGGAATTATAAATAGTGCTGCAATGTATATACAAATGCATATGTCTTTTTGGTAGAATAATTTATTTTCCTTTGAGTATATACCCAATAATGGGAATACTGAGTAGAACAATAGTTCTGGTTTTAGTTCTTCGAGAAATCTCCAACCTGCTTTCCACAGCAGCTGAACTAATTAGCATTTCTACCAACAGTATGTAAGCATCCCTTTTACTCCACAGCCTCGCCAGCATCTGTTATTTTTTGTCTTTTTAATAATGGCCATTTTGACTGGTGTGAGATGGTATCTCATTGAGGTTTTGATGTGCATTTCTCTGATGATTAGTGATATTGAGTGTTTTTTTTTGTGTGTGTGTTTGTTGGCCGCTTATATGTCTTCTTTTAAGAAGTGTTTGTTCATGTCCTTTGCCTGCTTTTTAATGAGGTTATTTGTTTTTTGCTTGTTGAATCATTTAAGCTCTCTGTAATATTAGACGTTCGTCAGATGCATAGTTTGCAAATATTTTCTCCCATTCTGTGGGTTGTCTGTTTACTCTGTTGATAGTTTCTTTTGCTGTGTGAAAGTTCTTTAGTTTTATTAGGTCCCGCTTGTCAATTTTTGGTTTTGTTGCAATTGTTTTTGAGGACAGTCGTAAATTCTTTCTTAAGGCTGATGTCAGAATGATACTTTCTAGGTTTGCTTTTAGGATTTTTATAGTTTAGGGTCTTACATTTACAATTTTAATACATCTTGATTTAATTTTTGCGTATGCTGAAAAGTAAGGGCCTTGTTTCATTATTTTGCATACATGGCTAGCCAGTTACCCTAACACCCTTTATTAAATAGGGATTCATTTCCCCATTGTGTATTTTTGTCAACCTTGTTGAAGATCAGATGGTTGTAGGTGTGTAGTTTTATTTCTGGCTTCTCTATTCTGTTCCATTTTTCTATTTGTCTGTTTTGTATTAGTATCACACTGTTTCTGTCATTGTAGCCTTATAAGGTAGTTTGACATTTGGCAATGTGATGCCTCCAGCTTTGTACTTTTTGCTGAGGATTGCTTTGGCTACTGGGGCTCTTTTTTGATTCCATAGGAATTTTACAATAGTTCATTTCTAATTTTGTAAAAACTGACATTGATAGTTTTATAGGAATAGCATTCAATCTGTAGAGTGCTTTGGGTGGGCAGTATGGCCATTCTAGCAATATTAATTCTTCTAATCCATGTGCAGGGAATGTTTTTCCATTTGCTTGTGTTATCTCTGATTTCTTTGAGCAGTGTTTTGTAGTTCTCCTTGTAGAGATCTTTTACCTCCCTGATTAGATGTATTCCTAGATGTTTTGTTTTCTTGATGAGTATTGTAAATGTGATTATGTTCTTGATTTGGCTCTTAGCTTGAATGTTATTGGTGTATAAAGGTAGCTCATGCCTGTAATCCCAGCACTGTGGGAGGGCTAGGTGGGCTGTTCAACTGAAGTCGGCAGTTCAAGACCACCCTTGGTAACTTGGCAAAACCCTCTCTCTACTAAAAATACAAAAAAATTAGCTGGACATGGTGGCGGGTGCCTGTTATCTAAGCTACTCGGGAGGTTGCAGTAGGAGAATCACTTGAACCCAGGAAGCAGAGGTTGTGGTGAGCCTCTCGAGATCATGCCACTGCATTCTACAGCCTGGATGACAGAAAAAGCTGCTGATTTTTGTATGCTGATTTTATACCCTGAAACTTTACTGAAGTTGTTTATCAGGTCTAGGAGCTTTCTGCTGTCTTTAGGGTTTTCTAGACATAGAATCATATTGTTAGCAAAGAGAGATTATTTGATTACTTCTTTTCTTACTTGAATGACTACAAAAGTTTATCTTACTTATTTGTTTTCTTTTATTGTAACAAGCTATGTTTTGGAGAAAATTAATGAGGAATGTAGTCTGAAGTGTAATTTCTTGCCCACATCAGGCATACCAGTACTTTATGAAACAAGGTAGTCTGCAGAAGGAACCTGTTGAGTTAAATAACATTCAGGTACACCATAAAATCTGTTTCATTATACACAAGAGGACAATTTGTTACTACTTAGCTCAGCTATTTTCTTATAAGATCCGGACTTGAAACAGATTTACTCCTCTGTGTTAGAACTTTCGTGTTGCAATTTCTACCTGATGGCATCTTTACTCAGGTGCTTGAATTGGATCTTTTATGACTATTGTTAGAGATTACTACCCAGCCTATAAAGAAATTATGCAGCTATCATATACACCTTAGGGAGAAATCCAGAAAGGCATGATCTTTTTATGGCTAAAATGAAGGTACTGTGGGAGAGAGCCTTTCAGGTATGCATCAGGAAGCAGGATTGAAAATGTGCCTTTATTTACAGAAAAGGAAATGAAAACAGTGGTCTCTTCTTTGCCCCAACTCTTCTCTTTCTTTCCCTTTTATTATATATGTTGCAGTGAAGTTGGAGTAGACATTTTGGTAGCAATGAACCATTTGCTATTGTAACTTTTTCAATATAATTTGCAGCATTTACACAATACTTTCCTGTTAGCTAAAGAGTTTTGCACATAATAGCTCAGTGAATACTCATAACAATCCAATGAGTCATAGGTAGTAGGACTGGTAATTTTCAGATGAAAAAATAGATTCAGAGCTGTGAATGTAATGATGCAATACTATATTTTAAGTGGCTTTTGATGAGAAACTCAACCCAAAATTTCTTAGCCATCTTGTGGAGGTTCTTCCATAGGCATTTTTATAACCTACTGAGCATTTGCCTTATTTTGTAGATCTATGATTTAAATTGTAAACCAACCAAAGTAACATGTTGAGATTGAGCTAGAATATAATAAAACAAAATAAGTAAATTTTTAAAATCTTCAATTAGGGAAGACAGCAATACCGTGTTTGTTTAAATCTTGGAATAAAAAGCAACAAGATTTTGAGTATGTTTTAGTAAAGAATGGAAGGAAAATATTATGAAATTTGATGATGATTTTATAGAGAGAGAACTGTTTGGTAAAATTATGGAAAGAGTGATATTAGAAAGTGGTGAGATTTGGAAAGCCTAAGCAGTAGGGGAAAAGATTTCCTACTAGGAAGGATAATTTGTACAAAGGATTAGGCAGGTATGTTCAGGAGGATAAGTATTCTCTTTCCAAGAGATACTACCACGGTGAAAAAGTGTAATATGTAGGTTAGAGTCACAGCTATATAAGTGTACATTTCAAACTCTATAAAGCTCATGGTTGCTAATAAAGACATGGTGAAATATAACCTTAAAACACAAAAATAAATGACTTGTAAGAAAAATTGTTAGTTTATGAAAATAAAGCACTTGTAACTCTGATAAATATGCCCAGGTTGTATTTTGTTTTTAGCATTTCTCTCATTATAGAATTAGCCCATTGTTTTGTTTAGAGTCCCAGCTCACTGTTATGATTAATAGCTGTTTGGAGGAATAAGCTGAATAATTGACTGAATTACAAAGCTGCTCATGTAAGAAGAACAAGAAAATAGAAACAGCTGAAGTTGGTTAGAAACAGTACTTACATAACTTTAAAAATGTATATAAATCAGTATTGATCTCTGAAAGTTATCTATCATTGAATTCTGATATTTATTGATATTTATACCAATTATATGTTCCACAGATAATATGAAAACTCTGATATTATCATCACAAATACTTTACCTTTTAAAAACTCATTATTTTTCTTTTGCTTACCTCTTGCCTCATATCTGCCCACAACCAACATTCTGGAACAGTGATGTTCTGATGGCTTTTGATATTTAAGAGACATGGACATGGGATAAATATTTTGATCACTATAGTAGGTTATGAAATACTAATTTTATATTTCATGCTTGCCCACTAGGGAAGCAGAATGAAAGTACTTGCGTTGTAAAAATATCTGGATATAAATCAGATATAAGGATGATTTGTATATGGCAATGACTCATATTGCTTATAAAGAGTATTATATATTATGTATGATTTAAAAGTTAAAACTTTAAAAACAAATGAAAATAGAAAATCGCCCCCTCAATTCAAATAAAATCCTAATCAGATATGCAGTTTTTAAAAGATAAACATGAAATTTCTCTGAAGAAGGATAGAAAGAACAAGATGTATTGACCTTATTATAGATTCCTGTCTCAGAGCCAAAATTAACTTTGCGACATCTTAAAATTGCATACAACAGAGTTTTAAACTGTGGCCTCAAACGGTATTGGGAAGGAAACTTGGAGGGTTGCCTTCAACTTATGGTTAATGCCACAACATGCTGGTGTATTTTTCATAGCTAATTTGAAAGAATCCTTTCTCTTAAAGGTCTGGAGAAAAAAAGAGACATTTAGAATGTGAAAACTACCTTCAAATATCTGAGGAAAAGAACCTTCGAGGAGTACTTTGACTTGGTTTTGTAGCCTATGTATTCAATTTAGACAAGTGAGTGGAGAATGCCAGGGCATAGATACCACCTTCCTTGACATAAGGAAACTGGCTGCTTCAGATGCTATTGTGCCCCAAGGAGAGTGAGTTTCTGAGCAAAATCTCTTCACGTGAACCTTGGGAGATTTGTGTAGCAGGAACGTTCTATCTTTCTAGCATGTGAGTTGAAGGAATCTTTGTAGACTTAAGATTCGTGTTTCTAACAGAATACCAGACACCAGACTTGTAAGTGTGTTGTTTATCTTGAAGACTTATTTGTATAATAGCTTCAGGAAGACAAATTGGATTTATATTTATAATTCAAATAAATAATTCCACAGAAGTCATACAATATCTTGAATATAGTACACACATATTTTTTAAAGCAAAAGTTGAGATTTTGGCTCTGTTCTAATAACCCTTCTCTATGTGGGTAGTGTAACAGCCTCTCTAGTTTTCCTGCCACCCATTGAATTTCTTTTAAAGATACAGTGAATTTAAATGAGAGTACAAACTATAGACACATAAGATACTTTGGTTTCATAAAACACATCAGTCTACTTTTTTCAATTGACAGTCAAAGTCTACTTAAGCTCCTGGTATTTTGTATTCTTTAGTCTTACTCCATGAAATCATTTTACTCCTCAAGCCAAACTACTCTTTTTAGAACCCTAAGAGTTTGCTTCCTAGTTCTATTGACATGTGTCTTTATGTTTTCTTTATTCTTAGATTTTTTTTCATTTAGATACAGGCACTATTATACTGTTTAGTTGATGCTTGATTCCATTGTTTATTCATTTTTAAATCAATTGTCATTCTTTGCCTACTCTAGAAATGGACCTTTTCTAGAAATATTTGATCTCTAGTTCAGAAGAAATCCCTATTCCCACCTCCCTGTCCTATGCTACCCTTTCCTCCCGAGAGTTTTAATAATTATCCTAAACAGATTGTCTTAAAACTAAGCTCTTTACCCTGGCTTAAAAGCTCAAGATCTGGGTGCTGTTTGCCTTTCTGCCTTCCAGACTATTCTTCACCTTGACCACTATACCCAGCCGTTGTGTTTTTTCTCAAGCACACCAAGGGGGTTCTAGCCAGGAGGCCTTTCCTGTAGCCTGGAAGTTCTTTGGCTGTCAACTTACAGTCATACAACTGAATGTTGTATGATTAGCAACTTTAAATCTCACTAAAATCCCAATTTATATTTTATCTCCATATCCAAGTATTTCACAAAAACCTAAATGAAGTAGTCTTTACATATTACTCTATTTAGATTTTTCATAGATTTCTCATAATTATATGGTATATTTTCTCTAATGTTTATTTGTGTGTTTTCTAATCTCATAATCATAATGATGTATGATTCATTAAAGTAGCTTTGTGGTCTGTTTTCTTCACCAAATTCTCCAGCACCTAGAATAGGACCCAACATGTAATGGGAGCTCAATAAATATCTGTTGAATGAGTGAACAAATAAGCACATTCTCCCCCACTCTAGATGTGCTTATATTTTAACTTGGCTGAGGATAAAATCTTTCAATTTTTGAATAACAGAAGTTTATAAGATAACCTATTTTGATAACCTTTGGCTAATTTTCTTCCATAGAGCAGTAATAAAGATGTTAGAGAAAACACGCCTGTATATATTCATGTAAAAATATTTTTATATTAGTCATATTGTCATTTTAGGCAATGAAGAGAGGGATATCTTAGGAGCCAAAAGATGAGAAATGATGCCACTAGAGTGAAACATCAATGAAGGCAATTACTTAGAGATGTTGATTTTCACAGTTTTTTGGTCTTGAAACTTGTTTTCTTCTTTGTCACCTTTTTCATTTACACAGGCTATAAAAATGGCATTCAGATTACGTTTGCCTAGATATTTTAGTAATCATACATTGTAATAAATTCAAATAAAAATGTTGTTTTGGGACAATGTCTCAGACTTATATGTTAAAGTTTTCCATTATAGATACATTGTTTAATATATTTCTTAATATGATTTTTTTTCTATAAAAGTTGTATTATTTTATGTGTTTTGGGAGGGATATATTTTACACTCCTAATTTGCAAATATTTTATATAGCAAGAAATTATGGCACCACTGTATAAATTTCTAGTATTAGAAAGATGATCATAAAATTCTCTTGCATTATTGATTTTCTTAGTTTCTCTCCTGTTTAATGTTAGCCACATAACATTATTGTGTTTTTATACATGCATGTTATAACATGTTAAAAAATACGTGTGTGAAGCAAAATCTTTTTCTTTGTAAAATTTATCCTTTCTGTTGGCAGACATATTTTCATTATCTTTCCTATTTATTAAACTAGTTGCAAACAGTGTAGGGAAATATGTATCTCATGTGTCAATTTATCAGAAAAAAAATCCTATATTTAAATATCTCTATTTTCAAAGCATAAAATGTATGGGTGTTTTCTGAATTATTTTTAAAAATCATGTATACTTTTTTTTCATTATTGTCTTGGTCTTTCATATTTACTCATTTATGTAATATGTACCATTTGTCAGTAAAATCACTGTGTATTTAAATGGTAAAAAATGTGTGTATATCCTTTTCACCTTAATGTCCACCACAGATCTTAATACAGTATCTCTCCAAAAATGGTAGTTAAATGACCTGAAAACATATAAATAAGTATAAAAAAATCCATATAAGTGTAACCATACTTCAAACAAAACAAATAAAGGAAAAACACCTCTCTGGGACTTTCTTTACCAATTACCTTATCAAACATTTTGTGTAAAAATTGAGTTTAGGAATCATTATTCTTATTTACACTTATGTAGATATTAGTGTCCTTAATTTACATTAGAGTGCTGTGAATCTATAAAAATAAAAATAATATTTATATTTTTTCAGGTAGCTTACTGTGCTTTCAATAATTATGTCTAATTTTCTAATCATTATTAGAGATTTGGATGAGGGTTTTTTTTAGCTTAATTAAGATAGTGTTTAACTAGGATAGCATTATACTAGGGGCCGGGAGGTAGTCCTCTCAGCTGTAGGGTTGTCTGAGTAGGGCCTGGGGTGGTTGGAATCTTGGGCCTATAGCCTGCGGCAGAGAGCAGCCTTGGAAATAGCCTCTACCAGGGCTCCCCTGAGGTGGGACTGAGGTGAGCAGGGGTCTGATGGTGCGCCCTGCGGTCCCCGCAGGTGGCAAGCACAGTGAACGACATCCAGCCCTTGCTGCTCCATTGCGACACGCTGAGCGCAGCCCAGGAGGCGCTCTTCCACCCAGACATCTACTTCAGCAGCCAGCTGCAGAGCGCACCGCCGCTCATCGTGGACAAGGGCCCCGTGGAGCTACCAGAGGAGTTCGTGGTCCAGGTGCCCAAGGAGCACAGATTGCAGCCCAAGGTGCGGCCAGCGGTGGGGAGAGAGGGCTGGGGGTGGCTGGGCAGGGGCTCCTGAGAGGCTCAGCCCCAGGAAGTGCCCCCAACTGTGTCTTCTTGTAAGTTTACTGTCTGCATTCACTTTTGTGGCTGATATTACTACTTAGTGATATCCTGGCCAGTTTTAACAATGCATGCCTGTTCTACATTAGAGCTTCATCATTATTTTGAAATGTTTGATTTAAAATATTTGATTGGGTTTGAAGTATTTTTGCATTATCACAGGAAATTTAAAATTACTTTTAGTGACACTTTCAACTCTTGTAAAATTTGAAAGGCTCCGTAAGTTTTAACATGTCTGATCATCTGCTTGTTTGAAAAAATTTTCACCAATGAAAACTATCAAGATTTTGAAAATATTATGATTAAGACGTCTTGGTTAGGAATTGCGTATTAGTCATTTAAAGCGTAAAACTTGGTAGAAAAGTTATAGTTACTGAAACAACCTAATTTTCTCATGAAAATACGGAACGTTCTTTCTATAATATTGCCTCTGCAGCAGGAAAGTATAGCAAGTGGCATCCAGCCCCCAAAAACTCCAGTGAGGAACGTTAGGTCGTATTCCCGAACACTTTACATATTATTTTTTATTTACATAATATTTAGGCAATGTAATTTTTATTTTTCTCGCAAAACTCCATATAGGTATTCTTATTTCTGTCATTTCCTCCAGAGAATATAGTATTTGTAACTTTCTTTGTGAAAAAGAAAAAAGCTGGGAAGCATTTGGCTGGGGGAACTATGAATATCAAATCTTTCCTGAAACACAGTCACTCTTCTGACCCAAAAATGTCTTGAGAGGGATACACATATAAGTAATACTAGCAAAAGAACATGAAATATCACAGTATTAGCTGCGTTTATCTTCTAAGCCCCATTAAAGAGTTATCCGGTAAAATAAATTGGAATACTTTGTTTGTTAGGACCTAAGGGAAGTGCATCATTAATCCATTTAGATTTGAGAGACCCGTGAGAGTTCAATGTAGTTCTTCAATTACTGTGACCATGAGGCAGAATAAGAGCATGTGTAACTTTGCTTTCACAGTGGCTCTGTCTCCTAAGTCACATCGTTCAATCAGCAGCCTCAAATCTCTCCATTCAGATTGGCCTTTCTTCCTTGTAGTGGTGGTTTAGTAGCAGCAGTGATGACGACAGGCAGCAAAGTGGTGGATGAGTCCATGCAATTCCATAGAAGCCTGTAGAATGGACTCCAGTGTGTTCTGAAAATTCAAGGACAATGGATAGTAAACATTCCTTAAGAACTTCTTATTTTTCCCTGTTTTGTTTGTATTACCTTTTCAAACTTGAAGTTTTCTAAATTGGGTGCACTTTTATTATTCCCAGAATGTGCTTCAGCAGTCACAAAGATTTCATCATAACTTTGTCTTATGTTTTATATTGTAAAACAATAATATGTAATGAATATTAGTTAATTAACTCCAATGCCTATACATTCATCAGAATTTCTAGTATTAAGAAGAAATACAGAAATAATATTTAATTTATATGAATTCTATAAATATTTAAATCAGCAACTAATGTAAACACACACACACAGCTGCTGGAAACTCTGTCTTCTGACAAAAATTCAGAATATCAATTAGAATCATTGTTTCTAAGAACATTATACTGAATTTAAATATTCTCCAATTTTTATAGCTTAATAAGATTGTTCTATATCACTAGATTTTAGTTTTTGCCATGTATGTGGCAAGTTACAGTGCAGTGATGGGTTTTAAATCACATTTTTAAATCAATTTACAAATGGAAAAGCTGTATTATATTCTGTTTTGGACAGAGATGAAAAACGAGAGTACAAGCCGATTTTATGTGATATGTTTAATGGAGACTGAGGTTAACGTCTTGTGATTTAAAAGGCGCTTACAGAATTGTGTTAATCTGTTATGATGAGTTGATACTTTTTGAAAGTTGCTTTTGTGTGAAAGTAATTTTATCAAGGAGACAGAAAATAAAGGTCATCTTAGAATATTCCCTGTAGAAAGAATAAAGAAGAATAAGTAAATATTATAGGGGCATAATCTTTCCTAATATGGAAGACAGTACATACAGCTAGAATGCTTGGACAGGTATTAAAAATGAAATTGAAGTAAGAGATATCACATTATCTTGAGCTCTTTAAATTGAAAAGACGTGGAGGAATTCGAACAAGAAAATGTCAGTGAATTCAAGTTCTTACCTTTCCTCCCCTCCTCCACCTTCACGAAACAAAAACAAGTCTGTTATAGAAACAAGATACTTTAAGAATATAAAGCTCAAAAATAAATAAAATAATAAAGGCTGATATTACTGCAATCTTTGATTTGAAAAAAAAATTGATATTACTTAAAAGTATATTAACCTCTGTTCGTTCTGTAGGTAGCCAAACAGGCAAGTACAAATCCAATGAAAGCAGCCATAACAACAACATAACAAAATGCCCTTATTGGCTTGAAATTAAACTTTGTTTTTTTTTTTCCCCCGCTTTGAATTCGTTTGACTCTTGATAGCTAATAGCACTTGAGAGTTAATGAGTATTTGGATTCATACAAATTAGGACATCTTGGTAAAACAGCAAAGCCTGAAGAATTTTTAAAAATAGTTCTCCTAAGTTTCTTTTTAGTAAGTTAAAGCAGAAGGAAGTCTAAGGGTAGATTTCCTACTTAATGACTAGATATCAAGGCTTTCCCTAGAAGCTACAGGAATGTTAATGTGTTTTTTCAATCAGCATATTTCTTGGTTTATTTTTTATCTCCATGCAGCTGCATTAAAAGTTCATTGAGAAGATCTACAAATAATGTTCCTATAAGCCACACAGACAGTGATGCCAAGCCAGTACAAGTTTTCTCTAGGAAAACAGCTAAAGCATTTCAGGCCTGACAAAACGTCTGAAAAACTCTACCCTGGGCTCATTTTAAAGTTCATCTTTTGCAAGAGCCAAAAATGCTTCCACAAGAGGGTTGTATATTTGATAGGTCCATTTGGAGAATTACATCAAACTCTACTATAATCTTAAACAACAACAACAACAACAACAACAATAACAATAACTTTTTCCTTCATACCTGGGTTTTAATATTTATAGATGGGAAGGCTTCTATAAACCTCTGTGTGTGTTTGTGTGTGAGTATGTGTGTGTCTGTCTGTCTGAGGGGGGTACTAAATGCAGGAATAATGTTTTAAGAATATGTCATAGTTACGGAATTCTAAGGACCCTTGAGTACTAAACCTTAGATACCAGGAAATAACATCCAGGGATTTTTTTTTTTTTTCCTGTGAAACCAATTTTTCTTCTGCTTTTCCCAATCTTTCCAACAGCTTTATCTGCTCATTGTCATTATAAGTCACTGTCAACATGAATTGCACACCACTCCTCCCCGCCGGAGCACCAACAACCAACTGGTACTATCCTTCTTGCCTCTTAGTACAGATTTCTAAGAAAGGAAATTTAATCCCCATTGCGTTAGGTAAATATCCCTTACATAATTACTCATGTCACTAGCCATTCCCTGGCCCAGAGCCCACACAGTAGCAATTGTGTAAGAGAGGCAATACTAGGAATACCTATTATAGGGGTGAGCGTAAAGTCCTGTGGAGCATGTAAGGGGATTATCTGCTGGCAGGTTAGAGAAGGTGTCCCTGAAGATAAAGTGGTCTCTAAACTGCAACCTGACAGACAAGTAGTAGTTCGCCAAGCACAGATATGGAAGAAGAAAGATACTATTCTGAGTAGAGGGAACAGCAACACAAGGGCCTACTTCAGGATGATTGGAGCACAGAAGTCCCAAGGATAATTTCTAGATATCAGTCTAGAAATGATCTGGAGAAGTGGTCAGAGATCTGGCCAGGAAGAGCATAATGGTATAACATTATGAGGAGTTTAAAATTTCCCGATGGTAATGAGGAAAAAATTAAGTTGATCTTAGAGGAATTAAGCAAGGAATGACACATTTGAAGAATTAACAAAAACAGGCTTCAAGACCAATGGAGTGTTCATCATATTGATGCAGATAGATAAGAGTCTGTTCTATTGGTGGGTCTGACTCAAGCAGTGAGTGACAGTAGTGATGATAACAGCCAAATAATAGGACTTAGATATTCATTGCACATGTGAGTAAGACAGAGGGAAAACCCAAAGGAGAAAACCAAGTGTCTGGCTTCAGAGATTGCATTATGAATGAGTTGTACCATTTACTGAGATAAGAAAGACTAGAGGAGATGGAGAATGTAGGCAAGGAATGATGATGTTGTTAACCAACCATTTACTGATTTAACAGAAACCCAACTTTCTGCCCCCAAATTTAAGTACCCGTAACTTAAATACAACATATACATCTGAGGGGAAAAAAAAAAAAAAAAAAAACTAAACTAAAAATGTTATGTGTTTAGTGTAAGTGATTCTCAATAAAATAAATAAATAAATAAATAATAACAGGTAGCATTATTATTTGTTAGGCATCTTCTTTTGGCCCAGATGTGATAAGATATCCAGAAACATAAGGGCATCTGCCAGGATTTTCATTCAATCCTTCCTTCTACTTCCCAGTAATACCTAGCAGGAATATAGTGGAACCAAGGTTGGTTCTGAATTTTGAGCTCTGCTGTCTTTCCAGGCCTAGATATATTTGACGTTCATTCAGTTCTTAGTACAATGTTCCAAGGCAAAATTTGGAAAGAAGCGGAGACTACTCTGCTCGTATTTGCTCTCATTAATAATGTAACATAGCACACACTTCAGTAAAATAATAACAAAGAGTAATCTCCATGTGTCTTTTGAAAATGCCTCAGAAATGAACCCTGATTAATCTCTTGCCTAATTATAACTGGTTATTAAATAGCATGTCCCTTGATGACAGTGTAAAGTGATGCTTTATCTTGAGGAAATGGTTAATGTTCGCATTGATTAAGACTCTTGAAAATAAAAACTGTGCTCAAAAAAGAAGTGCTTTCAAAGTTGAAGATCCAAGACCACAATTGCAAAGCTTAAATAATTTTATATACGATGATGTAATAGACTGATAGGAGCAGGAAAGGGTGGCAAAACCTCATTTGTTGGGTTGCTTGTAACACCATGATTTGGGAATGGAGGGAGCCAGTTCTTTTGTACATTATGAGATCACTAACTAGAGAAGTCATTCACACTGGGCTAAATGAAGAACAGAAAGAAGTAAATGTAGGCTGCTTTAAAACCTGTAAGCCAGAAGGCCTACATCTAGTATGAAGTTAGTAGGAAGCACTTTTCTCTCTTGCTCCAAATCACATCATCACCACATGTCTTATCCTTCAGCCACATGGAGGTTGCGTCAATTTACTAGACAAACCATGCTTGCCACTATACCTTTGGCAAGTATTACCTTTGTTGGCTGGAACGTCCTATAGACCACCTAACTGTTCTTCAACTCAGCTTAAATATTTGTTGTAGTGTTGAATCTCCACTTTCACTCATCCATAGTCTTATTCCTGACAAAACAATTTCTATTCTTCTGATTTTGAATTTGACTGGTCTGAAAATTGTGCACGTGTGTGTGTATGTGTGTATGTGTGTGTGCTTGTGCATGCATATGTGAGAATGATGAGTAATCCTTCTGGCATGTTCTCATGTTCTTCCCTTACTCCTAAACTTTTGGAAAATGTGGTTCTAATTTTGTTACCACATTGTAGTCTGAAGTGTGTAGGTGAAGTCTAGGAATTTGTGGGGAGGTATGAAGGTGAAAGATATTTTAACAGAAGAACAGGGATCAATGTTGCTACAGCAAAGGAAAACTCTGTTTTACAAGTTCAGCCTTTTCGATGTATCTCTTTGCTGCAGGAGAATAATATAATGTGGCTTTTAGAGTGCTGTGTTAGCTGCCTTCTTCTATATGACACTGTAATATTATTTCAGGTAAAAGCCCCGGTTCACATTTATTTATGTCTTTCAGTGAGGTTTGCCATTTTAGACAAGACTTAGAGTCTAATTGATATGCATAATACATTCTTTGTACATCACTGTTCAGAATTCTTATGTGCAGCTAGGGTCATCTTATGATTTTATGTGGGAAGAAAGGTAATAGGCCTCTAGGGAAATAGGTCAGTTATTGAGATTTTTTTTTTTAAATGTTTGGTAGCCCTAAAGATAATTTCAAAGAACTTCTTTAAGACCCTGTTTTTCCCCTAAATGGTGTAAATACCAGAAGGAGTTATCCAATTGAAAATAAATGTGCGAGCTTGACCTTCAAGTATTTCCAGAATAATATGATAAGCTCAGTCTCTTTTTTCTATTGGTGTAAATTACAATTTATATTCCTTCTTTAAAAGGCATGAGTAGCTTTTCAAAATACCTACAGAAATTATACTTTTGACTACTGATTTTTTTTACCAAGAATATTAATAACTAGAAAATAGGTGCTGAACTTTGACATTTAGTGCTCAAAACGTTTTGGTTTTAAATTTAATTAAGAATGTGCTTTAAATTGTCTCCTTAAACTATTGAGCATCTGCCATGCTCAAAGTATTATATGTGTGTTTCAAAGGAACACATTTTATACAATGGCAGATACTTCTCAGAATAAGTCATTACTAGGAAATATCTTCCTTTTTCTTCTCCATCCCCTTACCTAAAACAATGTGTGGTGTAATAGAGATCTGAAGTG
Source organism: Theropithecus gelada (assembly GCF_003255815.1). Taxonomy (NCBI): domain Eukaryota; kingdom Metazoa; phylum Chordata; class Mammalia; order Primates; family Cercopithecidae; genus Theropithecus; species Theropithecus gelada. The sequence continues at coordinate 80,363,415 of NC_037672.1, read as the reverse complement.
TATCCCAGATACAAAGAGAAAACTTACATTATGTTTATAGAAGTCTTAACACAAAATTCAGGTGAAAAGAAAGGGCAAGTCAGACGATGTCCGTAAAACATCAGACTTTTGTAGACCGCCTTATGCTCCTGTTCTTAGAATCTGCATTTCCCATTTATATAAGTCTCCAGTACAGAAATGCAGAAATTTGGCCAGGTGTTCTAACTTATTCTTTCTTTCATATATGCAATTAATTAAATTGATGATTTTTTTTTCTAATTCTTACTGCTTAAGGAGCTATTTCTTTTTCCTTGTTATTAGGCATATCTTTAATTCTTCTTCGCTAGTTTATTTTTACTGCTGCAAAGATGCTACTGGTATGGAATTGCAGTAAATGGGCTCTAAAGTCAGATTTGTTTCAGTCTCAGCTTTACTGTTCACTAACTGTCTTACCCAAGTCCAGGAACTTACATTCTTAAAATCTTTGTTACCACATCTATAAAGTGTGATATAAAAATACATACATTGTAGTGATGTTGTGAAATGGTAAATCATGTGGTTCCTGAGACCTAGTAAGTGTTCCCTACTACTGTTTATCCCTTTTCTAAACTTTCTGTTTTATAATAATCAAAACAGAGATATATAATGGAAAATCCATGAAAAATGTTTAATAAATTCATTTATTGACTTGTTAATATAGCTGTATGGATTGGGGAAAAGCAAAATAATTTTTGAAAATACTGGCTTTACATTTTGGGCACATTCAGGGGTCCGTAGCTTGGGTAACTGAACATTGATTATAAACATTTGGGAGAGACAGTAATTTAATTCATATATTTCTTGTGCCTATAACATCTATGGTACCCTTTGTAAGGTTGTCCCTTTCCCCAAGGACTTTGCAATCTATTGCTGGCAAGAGAAAGAATAGGTAAACCAAGTATGCAGTCAACTCTATGATTTGGTGGAATATGGTGTCAGTTAAATGCTGTCATATTTTACAGAAGGAAACGACATTCCTGGTATGAGATGGGGATAAAGGAGAAAGGAGGATTGATAAAGCTCTTTTAGATAAGATAGTATTTTAATTAACTCTCAAGGAAAAAATCCCTAAGATAATTTGCAAGCATGGATGAGAGGTAGTAGAGGAAGGTGTTCCAGAGAACTGAGTTATGTGAATAAAATTACAGTTGGAGAGAATTGTGACATTTTTATGAAATGTCAAATAGTCTAATTTAACCAACAACAAGAACATGGGGAAAGAAATAGTGAGATAGGAAGTTTGAAAGGCAGTTTGTAGCTATCTTATAAGGGGGTCTTAAATGTCAGAGTGAGACTCTGTACATAATTTTGTCTGTAGTGGGGATTCATTGGAAGTTCCTAATTAGAGTTGCAGTTTAGAACCTGCTAGGATTGTGTGGGAAAAGTTAGGATGGAGTGGGACTTAAAAGTAGACAGCTCAGTTAGGGTATTGCCATAGGGTGAAAAGTAATGAGTGTCTGAACTGGGGAGATAGGATTGGGGATAGAAAGAAGAGGAATGATGTGAGAGATGCACAGATAGCACTACTGGGCTACTAATTGGATGTAAGAGGTGAGGTCGAGGGAAGGATCAAAGATGCTGAGGTGACTGGGTGGTACCATTCACAAAATTAGGATGTCAGGTGGGAGCATTGCCTTTTCAGGAAAAAAATAATGGTGAAGTTGGTCTTAGATACATTGAGTTAGAGTTGTAAATGTGAAGCAGATTCTGAAAATGTGAATCTTTGTCAAGAGAAAAGTGATCATTAGCGATAAAAGTTGGCAATTTCTGACAGAGCTGATAAAGACGTTGATTGGGGTTGATGAGATTGCCCAAGCAGGGAAGGGACAAGGAGGGATGCTGGGGATGCACTTACCTTTAGAGAAGGAAAAAATGCAAGCCGTTGAGAGTGATCAAGACATGGGTTGATACAATTGGTAAACTGAAGTGAAGTTCCATACTTTTCTTACGCTTTGCCCCTCGGGCAGCCTCTGCTAATGCTAATCCACAGAAAGTTCATACAGATGTAATAGGGTGATCACAGAGCATGAACTAAGTGGATGAGAAAATGATTGGTTTTGATTCTCACTGATAAATTACTGACTCAATGACCTTTCATAAATGCCATATTTGTAAGGAGCGCAAGTAGTAGAGGATTAGGCTTGTGAGTTTTATCTGATAGAAATGAGGAAATATGACTACATTTAGTGATTTTTCCTCCATTTTGAAATTATTATACCTTTTTTTTTTTTTTTGGATCATTGGTTAATTGTAAATCATCAGGCTAAAGTCGTGTTGGAGTGAACACAAGTTGGAAGACTGCAATACACTTAGCTGGGCATGATGGCTTATGCCTGTAATCTTAACACTTTGGGAGGTCAAGGAGGGAAGAACACTTGAGGCCAGAAGTTTGAAACCAGCCTAGGTAACATAGTGAGACCCGGTCTTTATAAAGGAAAAAAATAACTGGGTGTGGTGGTGCATCCCTGCTGTCCCAGGTACTCAAGAGTCTGCTTTTGAGCCCAGGAGTCTGAGGTTGCAGTGAGCTTATTGTGCCACTGCAGTCTAGCCTGGGCAACAGAGTAAGACCCCACTTCAAAAAACAAATAAATACATAAATAAATAAGTTTAAAGTATTTAATTCGAGGAATGTTGTAATACCTTATAAGTAGAGAAACACTGGGATATTTTTGAATCAGTAACTAGATGAATATAAATATATTTTCAAATAATCTATAGCAAAAACAAAGTTAAGACTTTAAAAAAGTCATTTTAGAATTCAAAAATTATACTATGGCCAAAATATTTGTCATGAGTGATACATTTATTGAAACTAGCCTTGAAATATGAAAAAGTAAGTCAACATTATTTGCAACAGATTTTTTAGACATAGAAATATTTATATTCATCTTTATTTCTGCCAGCTAGTAAATACATTAATACTTTCATAATTTAAAAATATCAGGAATTCAAAAACATATAGATTTCTCAATTTTATTGGAAACTTCTTATAAATGTAATGTATTTCCATAGTTTCACATCTGAAAGAAAAAAATATACCATTCTGTCCATCTAATGTTTATAAATTTCCTTTCATTTATATTAAATAATATAATTATGTCTAATGGGAAGATAACCTAGCAGAATTATTTGAATGGCCTATTTTGTTGATTATTTCTTACCTATATTTTATTTCTCAAATTCTTTGTCGTCTTAAAGAAACAGCTATAGCAACATAGTATTACTGAAAATATACTTGTGTGAAACCTATTATTACATTCCTCCCATCTTTAATTGACATACATACACATATGTACATATCCATAAATTTATATATAATCATTACATATGTGCAATTTAAACAAGTTAGAAATGTTTAGGTAACTCATGGATAGAAGTCTACTTTTGATTAACTGTGAAGGCCACTTAAGATTTTGTTGTAGTTCAGAGAATCCTCCATTTGGAATTTTTGTAAGATGTTAATGTAAATTAGAAGAATATTATTATTAATTGAAAATTTCAAGTCGTGCTTTTGGTTTTTGTTTTTAATCATATGAAATGTATTTACTTTTCTTTCCATTAACAAGATTGTGATATAGACTTTGAGTTATAGAGCAATATAGCAAAGGAGACAATAAGGTAAGAGCTTTAAAACTAAGCATAACTTAAAACCCTCCCATTGACTAGGCCTTCCCACTTTAACAGGATCATATTGTACAGTTCCTGGTGCCTACACTGTGTTCAGACTCCACTTTTGTTGGTTGTGTTCTCTCACCACCATGCCCTTCCCTCTCTTTTGTTGCCATTCTAACTTCCAGTCATCTTTTAGTTCTTGGCACTTGGGGTGTGAAGCAGTGTAATTTAGTGATTAAGAAGATGGATGCTTGGTCCACAATGCTGGGTGTCCAATCATGACTCATTTGAAAGATGTGTGACCTCACTACGCTTTGGTTCCCTCATTTTTCAAATAGAAATAATAACAATCGGCCGGGCGCGGTGGCTCAAGCCTGTAATCCCAGCACTTTGGGAGGCCGAGACGGGTGGATCACGAGGTCAGGAGATCGAGACCATCCTGGCTAACACAGTGAAACCCCGTCTCTACTAAAAAATACAAAAAAAAAAAAAATAGCCGGGCGAGGTGGCGGGCGCCTGTAGTCCCAGCTACTCGGGAGGCTGAGGCAGGAGAATGGCGCAAACCCGGGAGGTGGAGCTTGCAGTGAGCTGAGATCCGGCCACTGCACTCCAGCCTGGGCGACAGCGCGAGACTCCGTCTCAAAAAAAAAAAAAAAAAAAAGTAAGAAATAATAACAATCATAACTCATAGGATTGTTGTGAGTATTACATGAGTTAATTCACATCAATTACTTGGAAAATACTATCACTTGCAGTAAGCAGTCAGTGTTAGTGATTCTATTCTTCTCTCTTCTCTCTGTTTTATTCTGTTCTATGTTCTCTGTGTCACTTCCTCTGGGAAGTCTTTCTCGGTCTCTGGAGGTTGGGATATACAACACTATCATACCTAGTCTGTTTACTCATCTGTTTTTCTCCTTGGACTCTGTTTAAGAACAGAGGATATATCTTTCATCTTTATATCCCAAACACCCAGAATTGAGCACGCTGTGTAGAAGGTACTCACAATTGTTGAATGAGTAAATAAATTAATGGGATTTTGGAAATATGTGCCACCATATGGGGATTTATATAGATGCAACAATAGCCTACCATACTGAGTAAGCTCTAATAGAAGTTAGGAAACTGAAAGGCTAAGCGACCAAGGTGCCATAATTCTAGAATCATGTGGTTTGTTTATTTTCTAGCCAGAGGCAAGGATGCAGATGGGGGTAGGTTTACACAATTAGGATAGAAATCCATGAGGTGGAAGAACCACACTTCCTTAATTTTGTTTTATGCCATGTTGCAGTATCATGATTCACTTTCTGTCACATCAGCTATTGCTGCTGATGGTGTGGTTACAAAGACCAGATATGCAAGGAAGCTCAATAGTTGGAAGGTGCCTAGAGGTAGAGGTAGTAGCACAAGGCTTACTCTATTGGAGAAATGCTGGGACTCAGACACTGAGCACTGCTGTAGCTCACTGATTTAACCTGGTGAGCTACGAAGGCTTATGTCTGAGTTTTTCAAGCAGAGAACTCATTATGGCCATAATGATGCCATAATGGATGTTACTAAATGAGACAGATTTAGAGTCAATAACAATCTGGAGGTGACATGATCTGGGCTTTATGAATATTCAAAATTTATGGTCTTTTTATGTTTTTCTAAGTGACAGTCTTATTTGTTCCATTCTTATTATTGATGTTCAGCAGAACTGTATTTTATAACATGTCTGTAGCTTACTAAGTTACTCTCTATTCTAAGTATACCTTATGAGTTCTGGATGTGTTTCCCAAGCTACTTGTCTATCCAGTATGTATATTTAATATATAAGTTTTATCTATGCATTTTGCTTCTTTTATCCTACAGCAGACTGGATATTCTCAATTAAAACAGCAAACACTATACTACATGTATTATAGTTAGGCTAACCTTATGTTCTAGTTTGCTCAGAGAGTCTCAGTTTATACCTGCTATTCTGCAGTAATCCTTAATGTGTCCTCTTTCACTCCCAAAGTGTCCTGATTTGGGTGATAATTTATATAATCACCTTGGTTATAATCCAACATCTGCTACTTATAAAACTATGTAAATTGAAGTAAATTATTTAATATCTCATCTGTTAGTTAGTGGATTGGGGCTAGATTATTTGTAAAGCTCTTGCTAAATTTGAAATTATTTGACATTTATGGAATGATATATAAAGCGTTTTACTTCTTTAAGGCTATTCATAAGATTTCTGCCCTGAAGACCACCTTTTTTTTTTTTTCATTACAAATGGTTCTAAATGCAAGTTTAGCATAAGTGTATGCATTAACTGCTTTAGAATGTGCAAAATTGAAGTTTTAATTTATACTTGGGACAAAATATTTAAGATATTATGACCATAGATTTAAAAGTAAAGAAACTAAAAGTGCTTTTATTAATTTCTTTAAAATTGAGTGTATTAAATAAAGGGCTTTGAAATCACTACATGTGGTTTTAAAAGTATTTTATGGCTTTAAATTCAACCTATGCTTGTATTCCTTATCTGTACATTGGAATAAAGAGTTGGCAAGGAATACTAATTTCTAAGGAAATTAATGGTTTTAGTTTTCAGTATGATGTATTTCCAGGGGTTCATGAGCCAGTTCTGTAGGGATTTTGAAAATAATGGGTTTTAAACTAAATAGAATATTTTGCCACAGATTTGGACATTATCTACAGAGAGAATATTGCATAAGTGCATGATTTGTCTCAAAGGTGTTAGTGTAGATATAGAAGGATAGTGAAGAAAATGCAGATAGCATTTCTGACTGTCTCTGCTGGTCAGCTGTTCCCTGGGTCTTTCAAGAGGTACCACTATATGGACCAATTTCTATATGGTCTTGCCATATAGAAATTGGGTTTGCTACCCTCCCTACAAAAATCTTCCCAGAGTATACGGATATTTGAACTATTTCTTTTTAATGTGAGAGTACTTGTTTCAGCTCTCCTCAAGGCTAGACAGCTCCATGGCTCAGTGCTGAGTTTGGTAAACAAAAGACTGTGAGGAGATAGGTTTTTGTCTTTTGGAATTTTGTACTTTTGTTGTTATTCCATTTCTGAGGGGGTGGGATAATATAGTAATTCATTATTTAAGTTTCCCTGCACCCCAGCTTAGATGATTTGATTCTACTGCAAATATGATACTACCAGCTCTCTATATTGCCTCATTAATTTTGAAAATAGCAAGAGATTTGATAGGTGATTAAGTGACTTGAGCTGTTGAAAACTTCCTCACTCTTATGGGTGTATGGAGAAGCAAGAATATTGGAAACATATTCTTCTGTGTATTTTTGGCAGTTTATGGACATTAGTATAAATGTAGATGGCAACACTTGGTGCTTAAATGTACTAGAGAACTTATCACATTCTCTTTAATTATGGTTATGTGTATTTTTCTTCCTTATTTGGTTATAAAATCCTTGAGGTAAGGGCCTGTGCTTTATCATATATTTGCCAGAGTTCTTAATATAATCCATGGCTCATAGTGTTAACTCAATAAATATTTCCTTACTGGTTATTAATTGTAATGCAAATAGCAAAATATTTGTAATTTATAGAATACCACCTATGAAAACATGAAGTTGCTGAAAAAATATTGCAATGATTATATTGCCATATCACTTCAAGCCTGTTGAGCAAATAAAAGCAAAGAAAATGAGTGTATGTGTGTGCATACATGTTCTTTCACAGACCTGAATCTTGGTAAAAATAATTAGGTGCATTGCTCCTACCTGCATCCTACAGGAAACAAGGGTGTTTTGTTTTGTTTTGTTTTCCCCTAGTCTAACTTGCATTACACTAACATGCTAAAGTTCACATTTCAGTTGTTTGCTTCTGGGCTTTGTAGAAGTTGCTCACTAATCCCCTTGGGATTGTGGAAAGGGAAAAGAGGTGAGTGCCTTGCATCATTCTGTGGCAGCCTTAGGGATTCATTCAAGAGCCTTAGTGGCTTGCTGTGGTGAGAGCGATCAACAACCTTCCAGCAGGAAAGACATTATGATTATGGCATTTTGTTTCCCTCCTTCGGCAAGCATTGACTGTGCACCTACTGTGTGTACAAAAATGACTGCATCTAGACCTATGATAGAAATCTGAAGATTTAACTCCTACTTGGGAAGAAATTACAAATGAATAGATAAAATATAAGAAGAAGCAGAGAGAGCAATATTGATTTCAGTAATCTTTGAAGTATACAGGATGCTTATTGTAATAGAATTTCCATGTATGATGTACTTCCTAAATTTCCAGTAGTATACTTTAGATTTCCTCAAGTCTTCATTGCCGTGACCTTAGTAATTATTGAGAAAAGCAGGAAATCTTTTTATCATCCAGTATAATTTTTGTTAGCCTATGGAAATATTATTTTCACCTTTCATAACCTGACTTTAGAGTATGTAATACAGTGTCTGTGTTTCAAATGAAGGTGGTGTGTTCTACCACATGCACATAAAATAAGGAAAGGATCATTGTGGTTCTCTGAGTAAATTGCTTATTTGATATCATTCAATCTGTTTTATAACATGAAATAATCAATAAGCTAAAACAAAATATTTGGCAGAATTGATGATCTCTTCCCTTAGGAGTGATCTTGGAATCAGAAGGCGTACCTTAATTTATACAAAGGTCACCAGTTTATACTGTGTGTGAGGAAAGAAGGCCGTCAGATGTGCGTGACTGCATCTAGACAGAAAAAGTCTTGCATTTATAGCCAGAGCAGCTTTTTGCTTTGTCTTCAAAGTTAGAATAAAAGCTTGTATGACTTGGAGTGGGAAAAAACTTTATCAGCAAGATCATTAATAACTTGAGACTCCGCTTTTCAAGTTACAATTAGCTGCTCAACAGCTGTGACCTTCAAGAGCTACTCATTATTGTTGGTCCTGATTGTTCACTCCCACTGTAGAGCTCTTTTCAGAAATAGTTTCTCTGACATCATTGACCCCAGGGGTCAGAGTGAGAAATGAGTCTTCAAGTACTCATTTGTAAGTCTTGTTGCTGCAGGATGCTGCATGCGTGTGGGTGTGTGTGTGTGTGTGTGTGTGTAAGGAATTCAACTGATGGCTAATGCCTCACTGTAAATCCAGCTGTTTGGTCAGATTCCAATTAGGATGATGCCTGTTAGATGAAGAGGTACTACTGGGAGCAGCCAAGGGATTCAGTGTGGCCTCAAATACAGAGTAAAACCGATAGTGACACCGGCTCTGTTTTATTTAATTTTTTTTTTTAAAAGGTCTCAACACACATGCTGGCCAAACTCTGCCATGCACTGTGTAGCATCTCAGCGGATCAGCAGGGATTTTAGACCCGCTGTGTGTTTGGCATACACTGCAGCCCAAAGAGAAAGTGGGGATTAGAGAAACTGTAGTGAAGTATGAAATGAAAACTCAGTTGGAAAAGGAGGACTGGATTATGTTCCGCTTCTTTGCCTCAGTTCCTTTAGATATTAAGAACATGGGACCCTTTGGAAAAGGGATTTACTTCTCAGGACAAGGTGTAGTGCATGATCTCTACATTCTGAAAGGAGCCTTAATTAGGGAACAATCTATCTGCCATAAAACAAAAGAATAAGCAAATTGACAGGAAAGTTGATAGAATTTTGATAAGGACGTTTCTGGCCAATGAAGACCCAGAATTAAATCTTGCACTCTGTGGGTGTCTTGTCAGTAAAATGTATATATGATGAAGCTTTTGAACATGCACCCTTGGCAGTTTCAACCTAAGATCTCAAAGGCTGAAATCATTGTGATGTGGCAAATGGGATCTCTGTAGGAAGAGGTAGACTGGTTTTAGCTCTGACTCACTTCCAAACCACAGGAATTAGGACAGCACCTCTGGACTGTGTGTCTGAGGCCTCATTTGTGAAAGCAAAGGAACTAGGTTAGACTTGGACAATATATATTTCCTGGGAAACTGGGCTACATTGCATTCTCTCTGAGAGCATTTGTATTTCTTTATCACCTTTATTGTAACTATTTTCACTAGTTTCACTATTACTAACCTCAGTAACTAGAAGATAAACCATTGAATAAAATCTAAATAAATTGTAGAGATCCTTTTCTTTGTTCTCTGACCTTAGCCTCTATATCATACCATGCTTAATTGTTTTTTATGTCTATTGTAAAATGGTTAGGTTGTCTATTTTCTATTTTTTGAAATGACCACATGGATTAATTTTCTAATATTATGATTTCTAAAGCATAGCTTTGCACTCAAGTGTCTGATAAGGTTCTCCTAATAAATAACTTATTACTGGTGAAATGGACACTCTTTTTGACATTTTAGCATTAAAATTTGCAGATTAATAACAATGACTGCAATAAGTAACTTAGTGAAAAAATGCTATACACTATGTACGTATTTTTTGTTATTTTATTTTATTTCAGATTGAGGGGATACATGTGCAGGTTTGTTATATGGGTGTATTGTGTAACGGTGACACAATTTTGATTTTGTTGCATTTGCTTTTGAGGTCTTAGTCATAAATTTGCCTAGACCAATTTACAGAAGAGTTTTTTATGGATTTTCTCCTAGGGTTTTTGTTGTTTCAGGTATTGCATTTAAGTCATCTTTATCCATCTTAATTTTTGTATACAGTGAGAGATAAGGGCCCAGTTTCATTTTTGTGCATATGGCTAGCCAGCTTTCCTAGCAGCAATTTATTGCATAAGGTGTCCTTTCTCCATTGTTTATTTTTGTCAGCTTTGTCAAAGATTAGTTGGTTGTCTCTGTGTGGCTTTATTTTTGGTTCTATTCTGTTCCACTGGTCTATGTATCTACGTTTATGCCAACATCATGCCATTTTGATTACTCTTGCCTTATGGTTTGAAGTCAGGAAATGTGATGTCTCCAGCTATGCTCTTGTTGCTTAGGAATGTGTTAGCTATTCAGCCTCTTTTTTGGTTCCATATAAATTTTAGACTTTTTTTTTTCTAATTCTGTGAAAAGTGATGTTGATAATTTGATAGGAAATGCATTGAATCTCTAGATTGCTTTGGGGAGTATAGTCATTTTAATGATAATTGACTCTTCCTATGCATGAGCATGGCATGTTTTCTATTGGTTTATGTCATCTACAGTTTCCTTCATCAGTATTTTGTGGTTCTCCTTGCAGAGGATTTTAAACTCCTTCATTAAATGTATTCATCGATATTTTATTATTTTTGTGTGTGGCTATTTTTAATGGGATTGAGTTCTTAATTTGGTTCTCAGCTTGAGAATTGCTAGCATATAGGTATGCAACTGATTGTTGTGTATCAATTTTGTATCTTGAAATTTTACTGAAGTCATTTATCAAGTCTAGGTGTCTTTTGCAAGAGTCTTAAAGATTTTATAAGATCATGTCATCAGTGAACAGAGATAATTTAACTTCCTCTTTTCCAATTTGGATGCCTGTTTTTTCTTTCTCTTGCCTGATTGCTCTGGCTAGAATTTCCAATACTATGTTGAATAGGAGTGCTAAGAAGTGGACATCCTCATCTTTTTTCAGTTTTTAGGGGGAATACTTTCAACTTTTACCCATTCAGTATAATGTCGGCCATTAGTTTGTCATATATGGCTCATATTATATTGAAGTATGTATGGTTTTTTTGTTTGTTTTTTTTTTCTTTTTTTTTTTTTTTTTCTTGAGACGGAGTCTGGCTCTGTCGCCCAGGCTGGAGTGCTGTGGCCGGATCTCAGCTCGCTGCAAGCTCCGCCTCCCGGGTTTACGCCATTCTCCTGCCTCAGCCTCCGGAGTAGCTGGGACTACAGGAGCCCGCCACCTCGCGCGGCTAGTTTTTTGTATTTTTTAGTAGAGACGGGGTTTCACCGTGTTAGCCAGGATGGTCTCGATCTCCCGACCTCGTGATCCGCCCGTCTCGGCCTCCCAAAGTGCTGGGATTACAAGCTTGAGCCACCGCGCCCGGCCTTATGTATGGTTTTTTGATGCCTAGTTTGTTGAGGGATTTTACCAAGAAGGGATGCTGGGTACTATCTAATGCTGTCTCTGAATCTGTTGAGATGATCACATGGCAATTGTTTTTAATTTGGTGTATGGAGTAAATCAAATTTACTGAATTGTGTATGTTTAACCATCCTTGCATCCCTGGAATAAGACCCATTTGATCGTGATGGATTATTTTTTGGATAGGCTGTTGGATTTGGTTTGCTAGTATTTTGCTGAGGATTTTTGCATCTGTGTTTATCAGGGATATTGGTCTGCAGTTTTCATTTGTTGTGCCATTGCCAGATTTTGGTATTAGGATGTTACTGATTTCATAGACTGTGTTAGAGAGGAATACTTTCTCCTTAACTCTTTGCAGTAGTTTCACTAAGATTGGCACCAGCTTTTCTTTGTACATCTAGTAGAATTCAGGTGTGAATCCACCTAGTCCTGGGATCCTAGTAGTTTTTTTACTACTGATTCATTTTTGTAACTAATTATTGGCCTATTCAAGATTGTATTTTTTTTCTTGTTGTTCAGTCTTGTGAGATTGTATGTTTCCAAGAATTTATCCACTTCTCTAGGTTTTCTAGTTTGTGCATATAGAGATTTTCATAATAGTCTCTGATAATTTTTTTGTCTTTCTTTGGCATTGTGCTTATTTCCATCTTTTCTTCTTCATTAATCTAGCTGGCATCTATCAGTTTTGTTCATCCTTTCAAAGAACAAATTTTTTACTTCATTTATGCTTTGTATTTTTAGGCTCAATTTCATTTAGTTCTTCTTGATCTTTGTCATTTCTTCCCTTCTACAAGCTTTGAGTTTGGTTTGTTCTTATTTTTCTAGTTCCTTTTGGTGTGAATATTAGGTTGTTAATTTGAAATATTTCTATCTTTTTGATATAGGCATTTCGCACTATAAACTTTGCTGTTTTTGCTGTATTCCAGAGGTTTTGGTATGTTATGTCTTTTATTTGTTTCTAAATTTTTTTTGATTTCTGCCTTAATATTGTTGTTTACCCAAAAGTCATTCAGGAGTGAGTTGTTTAGTTTTTACATACTTGTGTGGTTTTGAGAGTTCCCTGTGGTACTGCTTTCTAATGTTATTCCACTGTGGTCTAAGATTATACTTGATATTATTTCAATTCTTTTGAGTTTATTGAGACTTGCTTTATCACTAAGCATATGGTTGGTTTTAGAGAATCTTCCATGTGCAGATGAGGGAAATTTATATTCTACATTTATTGGATAGAGGTTCTGTAGGTATCTACTCAGCTCATTTGGTCAATAGTCTAGTTTAAGTCCTGAGTTTGTTTGTTTGTTTTCTGCATTGATGATCTGTCTAGTGCTCTCAGTCTGGTATTGAAGTTCCTCACTATTATTGTATAAATATCTGTCTCTTTTTTTAGGTCTAGTAGTATTTGTTATATAAATGTGGGTGCTCTGGTGTTGGGTGCATATCTATTAACATTTAGGATAGGTAAATCTTCTTGTTGCATTGAATGCTTTATCATTACATAACGCCTTTCTTTGTCTTTTTTTAGTATTGTTGGTTTAAAGTGTCTTTTAACTGATACAAGAATAACCATCCCTGCTCTTTTTTGTTTTCCATTTGCATGATATGTCTGTCTCCACCCCTTTACTTTGAACCTGTGAATGTCATTACACATTAGGTAGGTCTCTTGTAGACAACAGATGGTAGGGTCTTTTTTTCCCCTCCAATTTGCCAGGTAAATCTTTTAAGTGGAGCACTTAGGCTTTTTAAATTCAAAGTTAATATTGATACGTAAGGTATTATTCCTGTCATAGTGTTGTTAACTACTTGCTTTGTACTCGCAATTGTGTAACTGCTTTTATAAGATCTGTGAACTTGAGCATTTCTTGTAGAATGTGTCTAGTGGTGAAGAATTCTCTTAGCATTTGCTTGTCTGGGAAAGACTTTATCTCTCCTTCATTATGAAGCTTAGTTTGGCAGATTTGAAATTCTTGCCTTGCTTTTTTTTTTTTTTTTAATTTAGGTAGTCTAAAAAGAGACTAGATCTGTTTTGGTTTGTAACAGTTTTGGTTTGTAAAGTTTCTGCTGAGAAGTCAGCTGTTAGTCTGTTGGGATTTCCTTAATAAGTGATTGACCCTTTTCTCTATTCTGCTTTTAAGATTTTTTCTTCAGCATTGATTTTGGTCTGATGAGTGTGTGCTCTGGTGATGTTCAGCTTGCATAGTGTCTTGTAGGTGTTAATTTCCTGTATCTGGATATTTACCTCTCAGGCAAGGTTAGGGATATTTTCTTGAATTATTCCCTCAAATATGTTTTCCAGATTGCTTATTTTTTCTTCTTATCTCGCAGTAATGCCTACAAGTAATAGGTTTGGTCACTTTAAATACTTTTATATTTCTCAAAGACTTTGTTCATTAAAAAAAAAAGTCTTTATTTTTATTTTTGTCTGGCTTAATTCAAAAGACGGGTCTCCAGTCTCTGAAATTCTTTCTTCTTCTACTTGGTCTAATCTATCATCTAGGCCTCCAACTGTATTTTGGAGTTCCTTTAGTGAATCTTTAAATTCCCAATGTTCTGTATAGAGAGAAACATTTAATTCTTCATTCTTCACTATCACTACACTAAGATTGCTTCTATTAAGATCAAGTGTTTCCATTTTACTAAATCCAAATTCAGTGTTTGTTTCCTCTATCCTTATTCTAGCTATCTTGTCTTTCATATCCTAAATTGTATTTCTGGTTTCTTTGTACTGGTTTTTGACCTTCCCATAGATCTCATCAAGCTTCCTTGCAATCCATTTTTTAAAATTCTTCATCTGCCATTTCAGAATTTTCATTTTGGTGAGGATTCATTGCCTGAGAGCTGGTACAATCCTTTGGAGGTCTCTAAATAATTTTGTACTGATGGAGTTTTTACATGGATTCTTTCTCATCAGTAGAAGCAATCCCTTCTTATTTTTTAAATGGCTTCAGTTGGATGGAAAATTTAAAAAGAAAAAAAAAAAAAGCATTTTTCCCCTTGAGGCCATGTCTGTAGTATTTGTTGTGTATATTTTGGCTTCTTTTCTAGGTGTTTTCAGGGGGCTAAGACTCTTTATGTGTTCCTTTCTTGTAAATAGCTTTTTTCTACGTAGTGGCTTTCTCAAATGATGCTTGTAGTAGTGATGTGTTGGATGTGCGAGTTGACACACTATCTTCTGCAGGTCTGAGAGTGTGGGGGCCTTAGGGAGCTTATCTCATATACTAGGACTATGCCCTTCTGATAGCAGGACTTTTTTTTATTTTTATCTATTTTTTTGGTTTGTTGAGATGGAGTTTCGCTCTTGTTGCACAGGCTAGAGTGTAATGGTGCAATCTTAGCTCACCACAACCTCTGCCTTCCAACTTCAAGCAATTCTCCTGCTTCAGCCTCCCGAGGAGCTGGGATTACTGGCATGCGCCACCACGCCTGGCTAATGTTTTTGTATTTTTAGTAGAGACAGGGTTTCTCCATGTTGGTCAGGCTGGTCAAACTCCCTACCTCTGTTGATCCGCCCACCTCGGCCTCCCAAAGTGCTGGGATTACAGACCTGAGCCACCATGCCCGGCCTGATAGCAGGTTTTTATTTGGTGGTACAGTTTAATCTCCAGTTGAGTAGATGGGCATGTGCCCTTGAATAATCTGACAATGAATGGAAGCCCCTGCCCTGACTGGGGGTGGCTGGGGAAGATTGCGATGGGTTGCACTGAAGTCTCAGGAGCAGGGGTGGTAGGCGTGGCTGCACCAGCTTCTTGTCCTGTGCAGGCAGGAATGTAATCAACTTTCCTATTCCATCCCTGTCATAGGGATCGTGACTTTCAGCTCATATAGACTGTTCTTTGTCTCTGGCTACCACCAAAATGGGCTCAGGGC
Source organism: Theropithecus gelada (assembly GCF_003255815.1). Taxonomy (NCBI): domain Eukaryota; kingdom Metazoa; phylum Chordata; class Mammalia; order Primates; family Cercopithecidae; genus Theropithecus; species Theropithecus gelada. The sequence continues at coordinate 80,347,973 of NC_037672.1, read as the reverse complement.
AGAGTCCCTTCCCCCAGTCCAGAACTGACAGCTCTGTGACTATTTTGTCCTGTGTTGCCCCCTACACAAGCTAGTGCTTTTAGTAGGGAGGGAAAGATGGGCTACACCCTTCATGCAAACCTGTGCAGTGCTAGCTTACTTTTGATAGGGGTGCAGCTGCCACAAAATGCACAGACTGGCTGTCTCCAGGGGCACTGATGCCAGCCCCTGGTGAGGAGATCCTCTGCTGTGTCTGTCACAGTGGGCTGGGGAACAGGAGACGGCCTTCTCTCCACATCTATTCCTAGTTACCAGTACAATTGACAATGCCTAGTGGGCTTTGGCAGACTGCACTCCCCTATCTCCTGTGAGTGGCCCTCACTGAGTGTTAGATCTTCAGGGGCCTCATAACTCTCCAAGGACCTGCTAGTTCCCTGCAGTTGCAAAAGTCATAGTGTGCTTGGTGGTCTTTCTGTAGGGGATCAAGTGATGTGGTGACAGAAAGTCTGAGGTTTCTAAGACCCAGCAGTAGCCTACGGTGGGTACACAACCAGTGTGGTGTGCATCGTCTCAGTTGAGGCCTGAGGGGGACAGTCAGTGTACCTGTCCAAGCTGGCTACTTTGTGCTCTGTCTCTGGGAAGTTCACAAATCACCACTGAGAGTGTTGCCCAAGGTCCCAAGGGCAGACTTTCTCTGCGACAATTTGGTGATAAGCATATTGTTGCAGGGGTTAGGGGAGCAGAGAAGCACTCCCACCTACCCTTCCCACAGGGCTCCATGTCCCTCAGGGGACTGTCTCCGCCAGAGCCCTTCTCCTTCCCTTTTCTGTGCCCTGGCTTCTTCCCATGGGCTCTCTGACAGGACCTGGCTCAAATCATGACCATTCACCTACAACTTTGATCTTGTTCTTAAGGAGAACTGGCATCTGAACTAAGCATTCCCTAGGCCGCCATCTTGGGAAAAAAATAATGCCAGGTACATTTTTAAGCACTACGCATTTATTAATTCGTAACCAATCTCTGAAGTAAGTACCATTATTACCCCTTTTACAAATAAAGAAATCACATAACTTATCCAAAGTCATATCAGGCTAAAGATCTGAGCTCAGGGAATCTTCCCTCAAAGTCTGAAATATTTATCACTTTACCACATGTTAAAACCCAATACTGACTTAAATACAGTGGAAATCTGCCAGGCGCGTTGGCTCACACCTGTAATCCCAGCCCTTTGGTAGGCCGAGGCAGGTGGATCACTTGAGGTCAGGAGTTCAACACCAGCCTGGCCAATTAGGAGAAACCCCGTCTCTACTAAAAATACAAAAATTAGCTGGATGTAGTGGCACATGCCTGTAATCCCAGCTACCCAGGAGGCTGAGGTAGGAGAATCACTTGAACTCAGAAGGCGGAGGTTGTGGTGAGCCAAGATTTTGCCACTGCACTACAGCCTGGTTGACAGAGCAAGCCTCTGTCTCAAAAAAAAAAAAAAAAAAAAAAAAAAAAAAAAAAAAAAAAAAAAAAAAGAAGAAGAAGAAAAGGAAGGAGAAGAAGAAGAAGAAAGAAAAAAAATGCAACGGATTTTCTTCGAGGGATATAAGATTTCCATATCTTTTAGACATTAAAATTATTAAGCACATTCCTAAAACTGGATTGAATATAGCAATACTTTTAGGGACAAAATTTGAGAATAGAACACAATTTTAAGGTTAAGTTCATTGTGCTTGAAGTTTAATGTAAATTTAATGCCCAGGTTGATATATTAAAGGAACACACAAAAAAACATTAAACATGTGCCTATCAGGATTTACTGATTACTACAACTATTAAGAACAGCAAGGGGCATCCTTGGGTATACAAAACAAGTTAAAACATAAAACGGTCATTTCACTGGACTTTTGTCAAAGGCTAAATTTGGTATAGAACATATTCCCCAAAAGAAAAAAAATAGCTATATGTGTTTAGTCACAATGCAATTATGATCAGCTGAGCTGAGGAGGTAAGGTGCGAGAGGCTTGGTAAGCAGAAACCAGTAGGACACTGTTATCAGAGGCAGGGTAAGAGGGGCACTCCAAAGTTCATAGAAACTGCTGGCAGCCTGGAGAGTTATAGGAAGTGAAAGATCCCGGGTGAGATGGGTAGAAGGAGTTTGTGGCCCCAGCAGCAAAAAAAAAAAAAAAGTACTGAAGCAGCTTGATTGCTCAGTCTTGGTTGTCTTTATTTGTTTCACCCCTGGTGAGAATTCACCCTGAGAGGACCTGTACAGCAGGTGAGAATAACTGAAAACAGCTGGCTGTCAGTGAGGGCAGGGGTGGAGCAGATGCTGTTTTCTGATAGATGTTTCTTTTTCTTTTTCTTTTTTTTTTCTGACACCTGGGCAAGTCACATGTAGTTGACTCTTTTAGCCAGACATTGTAATGGACTTTCCTGTAATCTCATGCATGCAGACTTCCATTTTATATCTTTGAAAGCCTGTGTGTCTAAGGAAATATCAACAGAAAGAATTGGAAATGAAGTATTGACATTCTTCACTAAGGGTAGTTTGGTCCCATGTGATAGCTGAACTCCAAAGTCATTATGACCAGAAAGTTGCTCCTAAGAAAGCCAGAAGGTAGAAATGGGAGCTTATTCAGCTTGGTTGCCTGGAGAGCAATTCCTCGCTACATTTCCAGAGGGAGCTCTCTGCTAAAAAGATAATTCGTTGATTATCCCGTGTTCCCTTGTGGCTTTATGTGTGGCCTTTCTCTCTTATCACAGCAAATAATCTGTAAAGAAAGGCAACCAACAAGGCAAGTGAATTTTTTGAGCCTTAGATATATATGTGTTTACATATATATACACACATGCACACACACACTAGTATTTCAGTAACTGAGCTCATTGAGTTTTTGAAACCATTTTAAATTGTTTTATTCTCTATGTGACTATCGCCGTATTTTGTGATAACATTATATGGGGTTGTGGCCTATTTATCCACCCTTTAACAAACTCTGATTATTAGAAGTATTTCAAGAGATTTTCCCTTTTTTCCTGATAATTTTTAATCTAAGTTAATTACATAGATTTTTAGGTAAGTAGAGATGACTATGTGACTATAAGACTGTAACTGGAATCTGGATACTCTCATGAAATGTTTAAGCTAAAAAGAACCTTTGGGATCATAGCTGCAATCCAGAGGAAATTGTAGCCTAGAGGTTTTATGTAACTTCCTCATAGTTAATGGGCTGAGACCAATTTAGTGAATCTTGGTTCCATTTCTAATCAAGTTTTACAATTTATTTACTGTGAACAAATACACATTTTAGGTGAAATATTTACATTTTGTTTGTAGCTGCTCAAATAAAAACAGCTGCAAAAAGTTCCCCTATGTCTAAACATTTTCTGAGAATTGAAAAATAATTTCTGTCCATAATAGATAATTAAGAAAATAAAGCAAATTTTAAAAGACAAAAATCTACATATCAACCTGATAAAGACCACCACTATGGAGGCTTGCAGGTATTTTCTCGTTTTATCTATGCATTTATTTCTTTTAATGCAGTCGCGATTGTACTACATAAGCATGCTTTATCTGCCTTTCTTTTTTTCTTTTGAGAACATCAGACTCTTTGAAAGTGTTTATAGCAGTTGCTTATGCATCATAATCCATTAAGGGGATGGAATGATTTACTTTAATGCACTCCCTATTTTGTGGCATTTTATTTCTGCTAGAAAGAGATTTTTGCATAACACAAATAAATATTTATGGAAATGTGACTGTGCTTTCTTACCATTCCCTCACCTCACATCCTCTCTTCAATACACTTTAATCCTACATTCTTTGCTATTGCCATGCTAAGATTGCTTTTATTAAGGTCAAGTATTTCTGTTTTGCTGTACTCAATGTTCATTTCCTCTACCTTATTCTAGTTGACTTCTCAGCATCCTATGACACCATTAACAACTCCTTAGTCCCATCTTCCACTTTTTTTATTCTATTTTTTGGTCAGACTCACAGAATTGAGTTGATTTTATCCCTCATTGGATGGCACACTATTATCATTCTTCCCAACTTGTTCAGTAGTTTTTTTTATGTATTTATTAATGCCTTTCTCTATGGTAAGCAGAATAATCCCCCCATCCCTCCCCCTACCTCTGCTTCCCCAGAAATATCCACATTTGAATACCTGGAACCTGAGAATTTCTAATTTTACATGGCATAAAGGACTTTGCAGGTGTGATTAAATTAAGGACATTGAGGTAGGCAGATTATCCTGGATTATCTAGATGGGTTTATTGTAATATCAAGGACCCTTAAAAGTGGAAGCAGGAGGCTAAGGGGAGATTGAGAAGAAGAAGGGAGAAAGGCACGAGGAGATGCAATGTTCACCATCTTTGAAGATGGAGAAAGGGAGCCTCTAAAAGCTAGAATGCTCCCTTGCTGGCAGAGAAAGGAACATAGCCTTCCTGACTGGCTGATTTTAGCCCAGAGAGAAGCATGTCAGATTTTTGACCTACAGAACTAGAAGATAATAAAATTTGTGTTGTAGTAAGCCACATACTTTGTGGTAATTTGTTACTGCAGCGATAGAAAACTTAATACATTCTCTTCTTCCATTTTCAAGTTCATTCTCCTGCCTCACTCTAGTATACTTAATGTTTATGCTTCCAGTCTTACTTTCAAAGTTTACTTAAACATACTTGTATCCTTAATAGAATAGAAAATGCTTCATGTTTTTAACCATGCATAGATGCATAGGTGGTGGTGTGCTATTCATCTTATTTACTACTTTTTTCACATGATGCTATATTTAAACTGCATCTGTATTGTTAAGAGTTTTTTCAGTGATATTTCCATTATTTGAATATTTCGCTGATGTATCATCATTCATCTTAGGCATTTTACCCATCCGGTCTCCTTGAGATTCTGTCTGCTCATATTAGTCCAGTCTGTGTGTATATCACAGTCTACTTAAGTGATGGAACTACTTAGGATGCTTCTAAGTCTTTATGATCAAAAACAATGTGATAAGCATTGTCCTGGATGTCTTTTTGTGGATCAGTGTGAGTTTCCTTGGGAATATATTTAGGAGTAGATTATATATATAGATAACTTCACTATTGAGCAGCATTGACCATACTCCAGAATGACTGCATCAGTTTTCACTTGCACAGTGAATCAGCTCCCCTTTCTTCGTAGCTGCACCCAAGCTTAATGGCGTTCAATTTTCTGATTTTTTTATATACCTGAGAGACATTAGGTAGTATCTCATTGTTTTGATTTGCATTTCTCTGATTACTAAAGAGAATGAACTTTTCTTCAATACCAATTAGCTATTTGGAAAACTCCTTCTGTAAATTTACTCTTTATAGTCTTTACCTATTTTTTCTCTTTGTATTTTTTTAACCCTAGCTTGTATGAACTACTGATGGTAAGTCAGAACCTTTGCCATTTTCAAATGTGCAAATAGCTTCTTCCTCTCTGTCTCCCTTTAGATACATGTGGACAGTAATCTTTCACTGAGATGTAATCAGAAAATTCTGTTTTTTCCCTTTTGGTTTTATATTTGCAAGTATTAGCTTAGACATCATTCTTTACCCAGTATCACAAATATTTTACTTTTCACATTTATAATCGCATTAAGAACTTAAATATATTAATTTGAAGTTTTTATATTTTATGAGTTAGAAATACATTGTTTATGGAGCGAGTCTTATTTTTTCAACATATATTACCAAATAATGGAACCTCTTTGCAATGATTTATGATGTTTGTTGTTTATAACAAATTCCCATGTATTCATAAACTCTTTATTCTCTCACTGCTTCATTAGTCTGTATCTATTTCACTATCACTTTGCAATATGGCTTAGTACTTTAACAAGTATTTTTTAAATTTTACTCTTCTTTTTCAGAATTAACTTAAAAATGTCAAAACACATTGCCACATTCCTCTTTAAAAGTATAATTGGATTTTGACGGGAAGTTTGTTGAACTTAGATTGATTTGTGGGAAGTTGATCAAGTGAATCATGCTGATATCTAGTCAAAAATCTAGAAGTAATCTTGGACTTTTCTTTTTCCTTTACCTCTCCTCCCGCATTGTCCTTAACATTTGTGGGACATAAAATAGGAGTTTAAATGGAAGCCTGCATATCGTAAGTTGTAGTTAAAAATTACAGACCAAGCTATCCCCGTGACCCAGCCCACGTTCCCACTGAAGTTATCATTCTGAAATCTGGAGGCAAAAGGAGTTCCCCTCCTTGTAGGGTCAACCCTGACAAACCTGGTTAGTACTGATGTATGTGGCAGGAAAAAGTAGAAGCTGGGTTCAGCTCAGGATCCACCCAGAGCTAGGACTGACCTAATGAACCCCTAGAGACAGAGGTGGGGGCAGTGCCTCTCTTTCACATCTTACTTTTCCAACACAGGATTTCCAGACTGTTCAGGCTCTTCCAAGCAGAGAAGAGAGAGAAATAACTGCCTAGACACTGACTTCAGGTGATTTTAGAAAGCCAAATTTATATTATATTATATTATATTATATTATATTAATTATATCATAATTTATCATATCATATTATATTATACATTTTTGCGACAGGGTCTAACTCTGTCGCCGTGCAGTGGCACAATCTGGCTCACTGAAACCTCTGCCTCCTGGGATGGAGAGATTCTCCTGCATCAGCCTCCTGAGTAGCTGGGATTATAAGGGCGCACCACCACGCCTGGCTAATTTTTGTCTTTTTAGCAGATATGGGGTTTCACCATGTTGGCTAGGCTGGTCTTGAACTCCTGAACTCAAAGTGATCCGCCCACCACGGCCTCCCAGAGTGTTGTGATTACAGGCATGAGCCGTTGTGCCTGGCCAGAAAGCCAACTTAAAACAAAAGTAGCCACTCCTTTGCTGATTTTCCAATGCACAAACCATGATTTGTTCCTCCCATAGCCACCTTCAACCCTCAGCCCTGCTCATTAGCTCTCAAACGCATTTCCTCCGCCTCACGGAGCCAGTTCAGCTTTTCTCCCTGTCTCTCTTTCTGTCTTTGCGTCTTATTCTGTTTCCCAGGCTGGAGTGCAGCGGCGCCATCTCCGCTCACTGCAACCTTCGCCTCCCGAGTTCAAGCGATTCTCCTGCCTCAGCTTCCTGAGTAGCTGGGGAGCATGCCACCACACCCGGCTAATTTTTGTATTTTTTAGTAGAGGCAGGATTTTGCCATGTTGGCCAGGCTGGTCTCAAACTCCCGACCTCAGGTGATCTTCCTGCCGTGGCCTCCCAAAGTGCTGGGATTACAGGCGTGAGCCACCGCGTGGGGTCTCTTTCTCTCTCGGTGTAATTATGCTTGGTGTTTAAGGTTTCAAAAATCTTTCTTATAACCAAAAAAAAAAAAAAAACTTTCTATGTTTTTATGACTGTGATATGTGGGTCCTCTTGGTTTAATCTAAGGATTGTGCTGCCCCCACCTCAAACCATCAATAAGCACTGTCAGTCTGCTTCCAAATCATCATCCCCATTCTTGTCTAAGCCCTGGTTATCTCTTGCCTAGACTATTTCCAGTAGCTTCTGGCTGGTGTCACTGCTTCTGCTCTTACCTACTTGAAATTAATTCTCCAGAACACTGAGAGGGAACATTTTAAAACACAAATTGAGTCATATCTCTCTCTCTGGATTTCAACTCTCTGATGGCTTAACTTTACTCTTTGGATGAAATAAAAACTCCCTGCATTGGTTTACAAGCCCTTGCCAGATATGTCTCTGTTTACATCTGCAGCCTCATTAATATTACTGTATGTCTATATTACACCAGTGTGCTCAAGCTGGCTTGCACACTTGACCTGTGAGAACCAGTTGTTAAATTTTCAGGAATTTTGCAAGCCAATTGTTAAAACCGACTATTACAAATATTGTATAATCTTACAATTAAGTAGATTGCATTATAAGGAAATATAATAACTACTCCAAGGTCATTATTGCCTAGTTATTTTTACTATATTTTACTATTCTCAATGTTTTGGTGTCTTTTTATATATTGTATGTGTACAGTAGAAATACCATATAATGCTGTACTACTGCACATCCTTTCCCAACTTCATGTTCAATGAAGTCATGTTTATAGCCAGAAATCAACCCTGAAGGGAGTATTTACACCGCAGAAATTGGCAAGTATTACAAAATAGAGTTTCATTTAATGATTTGTTGATTGTCTAGATATGAGAAAATGTTTAAAATGCAGACTAAAGTTAAAAGAGTGTGTCTATAGCTGTTACATTGTGAATATATTGCACAAAACAATTGAAGAAATATTCCAGTATTTGGAAACTTGTGCAATGCAGCAAAAAAGTTGTTCACATCACTGATAAGCAAGTGAAGTTCCACCGTATGTCTTTTTGTTTCACTTTCGTCTTGCTCATGAAAGTAAACAAAAATATCAAAAAACGTTTATTTCAGAACTAAACTCATTTATCAGTTACAACCATAGTTTGATAACAGATACAGGAGTTCATCAAAACTCAGTGAAAATATTCCAAGAGAATCAATTAGCTGTATAGAAATTACTATAGAAAGCATTGTGCATTTCTTTATTGTTTGCAGATTATGTGCTTTACATATTTTACATCAGTAAAATTATAATAAATTTAATGGACATTTCTGAATACATACATGTGTTTTTCTAAAGAACCAGTTGTTAAATATTTACCAGCACACCATTGCTTTCTGTGTATCTATCAGCCACAATGATTTGCTGGGTTTCTTTTTCTTTTTTTTTTTTTTTTTTACTTTTTTTTTAGTTTTAGGGATACATGCACAGGTTTGTTATATAGGTAAATTTCATGTCACAGGAATTTGGTGCACAGATTATTTTGTCACAGGGTAATAAGCATAGTGCCTGATAGGTAGTTTTTCAATCCTCACCCTTCTCTCACCCAGCCCTCAAGTAGGCACCAATGTTTGTTGTTCCCTTCTTTGTGTCTGTATGTTTAACTCCCACTTTAAGTGAGAGTATGTGGTATTTGGTTTTCTGCTCTTGTGTTAGTTTGCTTGGGATAATGTCCTCAAGCTCCATCCATGTTACTGCAAAGAACATGATCTCATTCTTTTTTATGGCTGCATAGTTTTCCATGGTGTATATGTACCATGTTATCCAGTCTACCACTGATGGGCATTTAGATTGATTCCATATATTTGCTATTGTGAAAACTGCTGCAGTGAATATACACATGAATGCCTCTTTACAGTAGAACAATTTGTATTCCTTTGGGTATATACCCAATAATAGGGTTACTGGGTCAAATGATATTTCTTCTTTCAGTTCTTTGAGAAATCGCCAAACTGTTTCACACAGTGGCTGAATAAATTTACATTTCCACCAAGAATGTATAAGTGTTCTCTTTTCTCTGCAACCTCTCCAGCATGTGTTATTTTTTGACTTTTTAATAGTAGCCATTCTTACTGGTGTAAGAAGGTGGTTTTGATTTGCATTTCTCTGATGATTAGTGATGTTGAGCATTTTTTCATATGCTTATTGGCTACATGTATGTCTTCTTTTGAGAAGTCTGTTCATGTCCTTTGCCCACGTTCAATGGGGTTGTTTGCTTTTTGCTTGTACATTTGCTTATGTTCCTCATAGATTCTGGATATTAGACCTTTGTCAAATGCACAGTTTGCATATTTTTTCTCCATTTGTAGGTTGTCGGTTTACTCTGTTGAGAGTTTCTTTTGCTGTGCAGAAGCTCTTTAGTTTAATTAGGTACCATTTGTCAATTTTTGTTTTTGTTGCAATTGCTTTTGACAATCTTCGTTATGAAATCTTTGCCAGGACCTGTGTCCTCAATGATATTTTCTAGGTTATCTTCAAGAGTTTTTATAGTTTTAGCTTTTACATTTGAGCCTTTAATCCATTTTTAATTGAGTTTTGCATATGGTGTAGTTAGAAGTCCAATGTCAATTTTCTGAATATGGCTTGCTAGTTATCCCAGCACCATTTATTGACTAGGGAGTCCTTTCCCCATTGGCTTTGTCAATTTTGTCAAAGATCAGATGGTTACCTATGTGTGGTATTATTTCTAGGCTTTCTATTTTGTTCCATTGGTCTATTTGTCTGTTTTTGTACTAATGCTATGCTGTTTTGGTTACTGTATTCTTGTAATATAGTTTGAAATCAGTCAATGTGGTGCCTACAGCTTTGTTCTTTTTGCTTAGGATTGACTTGGCTATTTGGGCTCTTTTTTGGTTTCATATGAATTTTAGGATTGCCTTGGCTATTTGAGCTATTTTTGGTTCCATGTGAATTTTAGAACTATGGTTCCCTAGTTTTTTTTTTTTCTAATTGTGTGATGAATGTTGTAGGTAGTTTGATAGGGATAGTGTTGAATCTGTACATTGCTTTGGGCAATATGGGCGTTTTAACAATATTCTTCATATCCATGAGGATGGAATGTTCTTCCATTTGTTTGTGTCATCTCTGATTTCTTTGAGCAGTGTTTTACAATTCTCATTGTAGGGAATCTTTCACCTTCCTGATTAGCTGTATTTCTAGGTATTTTATTCTTTCTGTGGCTATTGTGAATGGGATTGCATTCTTGATTTGACTCTCAGCTTGGATGTTGGTATATAGAATGCTACTGATATTTGTGTGTTGATTTTTTATCCTGAGACTGCTGAAGTTGTTTATCAGATCAAGGAGCTTTTGGACAAAGACTATGGGGTTTTCTAGGTATAGAATCACACCTGCAAACAGGGATAATTTGATTTCCTCTCTTCCTATTTGGATGCCTTTTATTTCTTTTTCTTGCCTGACTGTTGTGACCAAGACTTTCAGTACTATGTTGAATAGGATTGATGAGAGAGGGCATCCTTGTCTTGTACAGGATTTCAAGGGGAATGCTTTCAGTTTTTACCCAACTTTGCATTAGTTATTTTCTCTGCTTAGATTGTTCCTCCTCATTTTTGCCTGATAACTTCCTCTGCAATCCTCATTATAATTATCATTTTTGTGGAGACATGCTCTCTGAAAAACAAGTTTATCAGTTACTCCTTTTTGTATCATTCTATTTCAATTCTCTATGGAAGACTAGATGTTATTTTTTACGTTTTTTTTTTTTTTAATTTTATTATCTGCCTACCAGATTTTACTTTATTCCTCTAAAATATAATTTACCATAAGATTCGGGTCCCAGTATTGCCTGGCTTAATCACTGCTGTATTTACAGGGCCTTGAACAATATCTTGCATTTATTAAGTACTAGAATATATTTTTAAGTAAATTAATATAACTTCCCTGATTAAAATTAGTTTCTGAATCTGATAATGTGAATAAGAAGCGATAATTTTTTTTTTCTTTCAGCAACATATTGACACACATTTCAACCCAGCAGTAAATTCTTATATTTAAATCAAATTTTTGTGGCTTTTTCCTCTCTTTTTAATCTTAGAAGTGTACATTTAAAAATTGTGATTTCATTGTTAAATCACATTTAATATACTTAGATACAACATATCAACTGTCAAAATTAATGTTGTTTTGATTTTAGAGTAATTTTTAGTGTATAATTTTAATTATATTACAATAGCACAAGGAGATAACATTATTTACCAAAATATAGAAATATCATGTAACATATTATTTGAAGATTTATTTAATTCAGATAGTATATTCATCTTTATGAAAATATTTTTGACCAGAATAATTTTACTTTGGGATTCAGTTGAGGTCAAGAACATAGCTAGGTTAATAGAATTAATTTGTTTTTTCTTCTTTTATGGTTTCTAGGATTAAAAGGCTACCTAGATGTTGTTTTAAAAGGCAACACTGTTAATAATTACAAAGTTAGCATGATAAAATAATTCATTTTTCTTAGGAAAGACAATTTTGAACTTTACTTTCTCAGAGAGTGCTATGCCTTACTTCTACCATAATTCAGATATACATGCATGAATGTATATCTAATTGGATATGACAAGAAAATATTATGGCAAAACAGATTATTTCTATATCCTATAACGTTTGTTGATTCATTTTAAAGATACTTTGGTATGAGGAGTGGTGAATCAGTGATATTTGAAGTACTGGTCAAGGGGGGATACCAAAGGAAAAGTTTTAAGATTTTCTTGAAAAAATTTCAGAATACTTTGGTGTGGGGAATGGCACATCAGTGATATCGGTAGTAGTAGTAAAGAGGGTAGCAAAGGAAAGAATATACATATGATGCTAACAGTATTCTTACTTGTGAAATGAATTGATTTGGAGAGGCTGGCTAAAGCTTAGAGTCATGATATAGTTATTAATATATAGGTCATTAATCTAGGGAGCTGGCCAACTAAATAGTTATCCTGTTTAATAATGGCTCTATAAATCCACGTAATTCCTATATATCTCACTACTTAGATTACAAGTTGAGCTGGCCACAGGTCCGCCTTACAGTTCTCTGTCAGCTTGTGTGTGTATGTGTGTTATTAGGCACTTGTACATTTTCACATTGGAGATATTAATCACACGGTAGCTATTTTTTCGCTTCTCATATTGTGTACGAAATTGGTGGGTTCTTGGTCTCGTTGACTTCAAGAATGAAGCCGCGGACCCTCGCGATGAGTGTTACACTTCTTAAAGGCAGCGCCTCTGGAGTTGCTCCTTCTTCCTGTGGTCTCGCTGGCTTCAGGAGTGAAGCTGCAGAGCCTGGCAGGTGAGTGCCACGTCTCACAACAGCAGCGTAGACCAAAAAAGTGAGCAGCAGCAAGGTTTTTCATAAAGAGAGAAAGAACAAAGCTTCCACAACGCGGAGCGCACCTCAATGAATTACCACTGCTTACTAGGGCAGCCTGCTTTTCTTCGCTTATCTGGCCCCACCCACATCCTGCTGATTGGTCCATTTTACAGAGAGCTGATTGGTCTACTTTACAGAGAGCTGATTGGTCCGTTTTACAGAGAGCTGATTGGTCCATTTCACAGAATGCCGATTGGTGCCTTTACGATCCCTTAGCTAGACATAAAAGTTCTCCAAGTACCTCCCAGACGCAGGAGACCAGCTGGCTTCACCTAGTGGACTCCGGACCAGGGTGCCGGCCGGAGCTGCTTGCCAGTCCTGCGTGGCGGGCCGCACTTCTTAGTGCTTGAGCGGTGGGTGGGACTGAGCGCTGAGGAGCAGGGGGCGGCGCTCGTTGACGGAGGCTCGGGTCACGCAGGAGCCGACCGCGCGGGGCGGGGTTCCGGCATGGCGGGCTGCAGGTCCCGAGCCCTGCCCGGCGGGGAGGCAGCTGAGGTCCGTTGAGAACTCGAGTGCAGGGCCGGCACTGCTGGGGGACCCAGCGCACCCACCGCAGGTGCTGGCCCAGGTGCTAAGCCCCTCACTGCCTTGGGCCGGCGGCGCAGGCCAGCCGCTCTGAGTGTGGGGCCTGCCGAGCCCGCGCCCGCAGAAACTCGTGCTGGCCTGTGAGCGAGGCGTGCAGCCCCTGTTCCAGCCCGTGCCTCTCCTTCCACACCTCCCTGCGAGCAGAGGGAGCCAGCTCTGGTCTCGGCCAGCCGGCTGAAGGGCTCCTGGAGTGCTGCCAGAGTGGATGCTGAGGCCGGGGAGATGCCGAGAGTGAGGGCCACTAGCACATTGTGATCTCTCAATATCAGCTTACATGTTAGTAGGCAGTAAGTAAACACCTGATCCAAGGGTGACTGTGCATATTTCTTTGAGATTAAATTAAGGATTGTGAGGCTGTTTCTCCAGAACCAGGCGTTGAGACAAGTGTAATCGCAATCATACAGTAACTCCTTAAACACTTAAAACTTAATTATTTAGCAACCTATTAAAAGTGTTATCAAATGCATGGTGGTTTTTATATAAAAGTTTTGTAGTCAGTGAAAAAGAAATGACACATATCAAAGTCATAATCAGAATGCATCATTTCAGCTAGAGTTAAAAATATGTATTTAAAAAGTCATGACACTGTCTTTTTATGTTTAAAAAGTATTTTGATTATTTTTCTCGTACATCAAAACTAAGATTTTAATTCTAGAGGATACTGAAGGAACTGTGATAATTGAAGAACCCAGCATTTTACTCATATGAGATACGGTTGGCATTTATACGAACTGTGATTGCATTTATATATAACTCTTATATATAACTCATTATATAGAGAGTTAGATGTGACTCCTTTGCTAAGATAAACAAGGTTGTTTTCTCACCCCTTGGGTTGATAAATCTCTAATTATGGGATAATTTACACAGATTATAAATGGCCTAATTTATGCTACACATTCATCTCAAACAAACATAGTCACAACTGAATTTCTGCAAGGAATCACAAACCTGGACAATACTGAGGAGTAAATAAAACCTCAGGACATACATTTTTAAAACCTACATTGGTAGTTGCAGAAAGATAATAGTTTGCAATTTTCTGATAAGGCTGAATTTATGACTGTAAATGGAACTCTGTGTTTATATACACACACACGTGTATGTGTATATATATATATTGTGTGTGATGACCTCAAAATTAATGTAATTACATTTTGCAAGTTTGCCCAAAATGTAGAGATTATCACTCCACTAAGGAGTAAGTATAAAACCACAACATTTTATTAGATGGATCACCTTTATTATAACAATACCAATTTAGGGACTGTTTTAAGTGTTTAAACTACGAATTGATTATAGGTATAGAATTTGTGAGTGCCTAGGTAACAGACCCAATAAACACAGAAGCAGCTGCTTGATGACAATAACAGGCTCATACATGTCACTTACTGATTCATTCAACCTTTTATTGAGCACGTACTATAACATCAGGCAATGTCTCAGCATTTGTTACCAGTTGCTTTCTTTACTTTTTAATCTATAGTTCAGGTAACTGGTTACAGACATTTGATTCACATGTTTCAACTTTAAAGTATTCTTTCCTTATAAGAAAAAATCCCCAGAAGATCACCAAACTCTATCACTGGGTGAGTACCACAAAACAGACTCACATTTTCTTTTGAATCTGTGGAAGGTAATATGTCACTTGCCTTTTTAATTTTTAATTTTATTTATTTATTTTGAGACAGGATTTCACTCTGTCACTCAGGCTGGAGTGCAGTGGTGCAATCATGGCTCACTGCAACCTCAACCTCCCAGGCCTAAATAATCCTCCCACCTCAGCCTTCTGTATAGCTGACATCACAGGTGTGTGTCACCATGCTTGGCTAATTTTTTATTTTTATTTTTTGTAGAGATGGGGTCTCCCTGCATTGCTGAGACTGGTTTTGAACTCCTGGGCTCAAGTGATCCTCCTATCTTGGCCTCCCAAGATGCTGGACTCACGGGCGTGAGCCACCATGTCCCATCTGCTTTTTTAATATCAAGGCCAAGAGTACACTATTAGACTTTGTATGCTAAAAATATCTAAAATTGCTTCCCTGTCTAGCTTATTTCTTTGTTGTCTTGTGTCTTCATATACTATCCTACATTCAGCTTTTTTTGTATTGGTCTATTTCCATAAATATTTATGAAGGCCTTACAGTGTGTCAGACCATGGTGAATTCTGTGAAACAAAGATGTATACTGTCAATCTCCACCTAGTAGGCAGGGAAACAGGTAATTTCAGTGCATGTTAAAGGTTTTTGGCTTATTGCACCTGAGCCATTTGAATTATAAGCTGCCTCCAGTCACTTTTAGAAATAAGCGTAGTTCATAGGTACATATTGCACATTTGGATACGTTACTAAATTGCCTGGACAGATCTCCCCTAATCAAATTTTATATAAATGTGCTGTGAAATAAGTGAAACAGCTGTTATTCTTGTATTTTCACTCTCCTTTGGTTTGAAATTCCACAGGCATAAGAGCATTTCTATTCAACATAAGCAACTCTGTACCTAAAATACTTAACTGAGATAAAAAATAATCATAATACAAATAAGTATAAATAAGCTTTCAATACAGTAGACAAAATGGAAAAATAGATTTTTAGGCAGATGAGATTTTCTTGAGCTTGATAAAATAATACAAACTATTAATTATTCTCTCACATACATACAATACTTCTCAGAATACTAAATGAAGCTGAAATGTGTTAATGATTTAGCATTAAAATAGATTCAGCCTCCCAAATTGATTACACAACTGGTTAGATGTGTGGTTATGAGCCATTATTTATTTTTATTTTATCCACATGGAATTATTGATTATTGTCTGACATCACAATATAATAAGAGAAATAAGTATTATTTAGGTATTAATAACAAGTGTAGGCATAAATGGAAACTTCAATAATTTTAATTCATTGTACATTTTTTTTTTCAAGCGCTTATCCTGTTCTAAATGTCTTGCCCAGTGGAAGTGTTTGGTTAATCAGTGGCTAGGCAGAAGGGTATTTTGTAGACTTGGTCCAAGCTCTCTAAACTTCTGAATTAACTCCTACAATTCACACCGTTGGGTTTTAGCTTCTCAAGCACAGAACAGAGGTAACAACCTATTTTTAAATTAGCGTATGCAAATGAAGAGTATTTGAGCTCTGGCAATCAGAATTTACATATCAATCGTATGTAGGGTTCTCTTTAAATTAGTGCTAGGGCAGTGCTCCTACCTGCCAGAGAACAGAGGAGAAAGTTTTTGAGTGAAATCTGGTAAAAGAAGAAAAAAAGGTAAGAAGAATCTCAAAGTCATAGTTACAGATATATACTGGAAATTAGGCTTGGGCCTTTTTTTTTTTTTTTCTTTTTACATTTTGAATATTGGATCTTATTTGCTTATGAAAAAAATTCTCTCCTAACTTAGGTATTTTATTTTATTTTATTCATTTTTTGAGACAGAATCTTATTCTGTTGCCCAGGGTGGAGTGCAGTGGTGCAATCTTGGCTCACTGCAACCTCCGCCTCCCAGGTTCAAGTGATTCTCATATCTTAGCCTCCAGATTAGCTGGGATTACAGGCGGCTACCAACCATGTCTGGCTAATTTTTTTTGTATTTTTAGGAGAGATGGGGTTTCACAGTGTTGGTCAGGCTGGTCACAAACTCCTGACCTCAAATGATCTATCTGCCTTGGCCTCCCAAAGTGCTGGGATTGAGCCACTGTGCCCAACCTAGGTATTTTATTTTTATTCATATTTAATATTTCATCCATCTGCTTTCTTACCACCATCTGTGTGTAGGTTTGTGTGTGTGCACTGTGTATGTGTATGTGTACATGTGTATGTGACAGAGAGAGGAGAAAATTGATTTGAAAACAATTGCTGAGTAGTACAAGCTTTTGAACTCACAACATTCCTATACTTTAATTTCAGTGGCCATACTGAATTAAATTGTATCTCTGTGTAAGTGAAGAAAAACTTTTCTCTTCCCCCTTAGGTTATGGAGCTGAGGACTGTGAATTAAACTGAGGGAAGTCAGATTGACAGAAGAAGTTTATTTCACACACAGGGGTTTCCCATAAAAGAAGCAAAAACCCCAAAGAGGGAGTTAGACCCAGGGGCTTAAGTACCTTTTTAACAAAGAGTAACAAAGTATGGAGAAGATTTTAGACAAAGGAAAAGGAAGTTTGGACTGAAGCAGGTAAATTGACTAGGAAATGTATGATAAATAAGGACTGTTTAGTAAAGTTTGTCCCTCCAGTAGTAAGAGCTGTCTCATTTTCTTCTTTTTGGTACAGGAGAGAACGCTTTTACCCATGTAAATTTCCTTTACAAATATTAATTTATCTTACAAAAGTGAAATTTATGCCCAGCTTTTAGGCACAAAAGAGGAAAGCAGAGAGAACTCCTTCTGTATTTGCTGGTTTCTTAATTGCCTTCAGCTCAAAATAATCCTTATGCCAAAGTGGAATATTTGGGGATGGCATATTCTGATCCCCTTCATCTGCTTTAGAATATTATTAAAGGTTCATTAAGATAAATTTCTTCCAATTTGTATAGACATATTTTAATTTTACCTTATTATATACCTTAGCTGTTTATGTGCCACCTGAAAGACAGCAGAAATCTTTGTCTTTGTGAGTGCAAATAACACATGAGGCTCTTCAGAAAATAAAGCCAGAATCGTATTCATTCTGCTTCTATTTCAATAAATATTAATTGAATGCATACTATGCTCTCAGAGCTGTTCTAGATGCCGAGAACACAGCAGCCACATGGGGATAAGCAACAGACAATATAGCCTCATGGGAAGGCATTTTAGTGGGAGTGTTACAGGAAAGGGATTCCAATCCAGACCCCAAGAGAGGGATCTTGGATCTCAGGGTGAGTCTGTAAAGTGAAAGCAAGTTTATTAGGAAAGTGAAGGAATGAGAGAATGGCTGCTCCATAGAGCAGCCCTGAAGGCTGTTGGTTGCCCATTTTTATGGTTATTCAAGGGATGGATTGTTCATGCCTCCCCTTTTTAGACCATATAGG
Organism: Theropithecus gelada; assembly: GCF_003255815.1. Taxonomy (NCBI): domain Eukaryota; kingdom Metazoa; phylum Chordata; class Mammalia; order Primates; family Cercopithecidae; genus Theropithecus; species Theropithecus gelada. Next base: position 80,329,664 of record NC_037672.1, on the reverse strand, counting down.
GTAACTTTCTGATGTTGCCATGGCATCTATAAACTGTCATGGCACTGGTGGGAGTGAAGCAATGAGGACAACCAGAGGTCACTCTTGTGGCTAGCTTGGTTTTGCTAGGATTTAGTCGGCTTCTTTACTACAACCTGTTTTATCAGCAGTGTCTTTATGACCTGTATCTTGTGCTGACCTCCTATCTCATCCTATGACTTAGAATGCCTTAATCATCTGGGAATGCAGCCCAGTTGGTCTCTCAGCCTTATTTATCCAGCTCCTATTCAAGATGGAGTTGCTTTGGTTCACACGCCTCTGACAGGAGCAGAGAGAGAATAAAAGTATGAAAATATGGTTAAAAATATGTCATACCTATATTTATATGTGCTATGGAGAAAAATAAGGTGGGGAAGAATGAATGGGATTGTTGATCTTTTGGAGTTTACAAATATAAAGAATATAGTCAGAGGAGATCTCAGTGAAAAAGTGACTTCTGAGCAATGGCATATCTAGGGAAAGAGCACTGGCAGAAGGAACAAGGAGTACAAAAGGCTGTGAGACAGGAGTTTGAGGAACAGCAAGGAGATCTGGTGCGACTAAGGCAGAATGAGCCAGGGGAGAGCAGCGGGGAGGGAGCAGAGTCATGGAGGTGGGAGGTGTTAGGGCAGAGTAAGGACTTTGGACCTACAGAAAATGAGAGGGCTTTGAACATAGCAGTAACAGGATTTGACTTCGCTGTTTCTTTTTTTATTTTATTTTATTTTATTTTATTTTTTATTAATATTATACTTTAAGTTCTAGGGTACATGTGCATAACGTGCAGGTTTGTTACATATGTATACTTGTGCCATGTTGCTGTGCTGCACCCATCAACTCGTCAGCACCCATCAACTCGTCATTTACATCAGGTATAACTCCCAATGCAATCCCTTCCCCCTCCCCCCTCCCCATGATAGGCCCCGGTGTGTGGTAAGAGTCACTCTCCCTGCAGTATGGACAACCATTTGCAGTAGGGAAGGGCTTTTCTGACTTTCAAATTAAAGGTGTGGCCAAATACCTACTAAAGCTGGACTCAACAAACACAAATGCTTTGCTTACTGGGCCAGAAGATAATATGAAAAAGTAAAAATAAATGATTAAAGCAGCTGGATGTAAGATGATAAAAGGCAATAGGTACTTACCCCCGGTGACAAGGATTTGAAGAAGTTATTGAGGTTGTATCAGATTCACTGGTGGGTGCCCACTTTGGAGGGGTAGATGTTGCTCACCTCCAGTTTTTACAGTGTGTTAACATAGGCCCAAGTGGTGTTGGGTCTTCAAAGCTTTTAAAAGAAGGTTAGACTCTGAATTTTTATAAGTCCCCTGAGTTTTAGACATATAGATACTAATTCGTATTTAAGACTGTCTTCAGTGCAAGAATGTCTGGGCCAATTAAAGCATGTCTAAGGGTGGAATTTACCAGAAAGCCTTCAGTTTGCATTTTTTAATCTACAGCAAGATAAAGCCAGCAGTTTCAACACTGGTAAATAAATTAGAGGTAAGTTAAAAGATGATGGGAGAGAGATCAGTCTCTAAATTTAGTGTTTTTTTTTTCTTTTTTTTTTTTTTTTTTTTTTTTCAGGTGAAAGGTTTATAAAATTTTCTTCTTAAAAATACTTAGTCATAATCCAATAATGATTATGGCCTAAATTAAGGCATTGTTTGCCTTAATGATTTTTAATGTGCTATCAGTTTAAAATGATTCTTCACAGAAACACACATTAGAATACTTAATCCTTAAATAGCAGGAACACTCATACAAACATATAACATGAAACAAATTTCCTTTATGAACCTATAATGGATGGATGGTTCAGTTGTTTTTATTACAAATACATCATTGATTCACAGACCTCAGGCACCAGGAATTGCTGGAATCCATAGACTCACTATGTAGTTTTAGTAAAAATAAACCAGTAAAAGTCGATAGCCCATTTATTATCTATGCGTACCCTCTAAAGAAATGGGCATTTTAATGATGGCACTGCCTATTCCAGTGGATAGAGCTGCCTTACAGTGGCATTTATAAGTCATTACTAATGTAAAATTGTACACAGGCTGACTGCCTTTCACTCTTTAATGCTAAAGTGCTTTAGGTCTCCAGAGTTGCAATTAATAAGAGCACTCAAACACTAACCTTAGGGATTCCTCACAGAGGGTGCATTCTTTAGTATGAAAGTATATGTATACTTTGGCTATTCTGCTCTGAATCATTGATCAGGGTTTTAGTGGGTTTTTTTTTTTTTTCTTCTTGGTTGATTGGTTTTGTTTGTTTGTTTGTTTACAAAGTATATTAGAGAACTATGGCTCCAGCAGTTTTCATAAGAAGGGAAGATAGGTTGCCTGGATAGGTATATTTACAAAACAATTCCATTGAGGTCATGTGGATCTTTACCTGAAAACCCCATTGTGCATCTTATAGCAACCTTGATGTAGGGGCTTGTGAAATATGATTTCAAAAGTGTCTCAAGTTTTGAGAGTGTAAGAATACATATTCTGCATTTTAATAGCTCTACTGAGTTAGTTCAAAATTTGAGGTACTTCTCTATGAAATTCCTCTAGGTATACATTGATTTACACTCTGTCTTATCACAGTATCCTGAATTTCCTGGCTACGAAAATCTTAGAGTAGTCTACTTGAATGAAGGTTGACAGAACTGTACTTTTATATAGTTTTTCTTATGTGTTCCTGGGATCCTTTCTTCCTTGGATTTTTCTAGTCTGCATTGGATGCTCATTTTAGTGGCCAAGTAAGAAAATATGGAACTTTAAAATAGATACTTAGCTATTTGGTAATCCTCTAATCCATAATATTGCTTTCAGTTCCCGCTGTCTTTTACCAATACCAGAGACCAGAGATAAAATAGATCTCTCTTTATTTTTGGAGATCGATCTCTCTCTCTCTCTCTCTCTCTCTCTCTCTCTCTCTCTCTCTCCCCCTCTCTTTTTAAATATCTGTTCATCAATCTGTCTATATAACATCTACCATCTATCATCTCTCTCTCTCTCTCTCTCTCACCTGTCTGCCTGCCTGCCTATCTATGTGTCTATTTATCTTCACTATATCTGGCTATCTAGATTCACTGCCTTTAAAATTGCTCCAGGAACATCATGGTTATTCAGGTTTTTTCTGCAGAATCTCTTAAGATTCCTCCATGGGACTATTTTATTTTTTAAATGAATCTTAGTAAGCCCTGGCAAAACCAGCATCATTTTCTAGGCTGCAAAGAACATATCTGACATATAAAAATCTCTTTTAAAGTTTCATTGGGCAGATGTCTTAAACTTCCTGAGTCCTTTTTTTCCTCATTAGTAAATAGGGGATCATAATACTTCAGTTATCATAAATATTAAAACAAAACACTGTGTGCAAAATAGTAATTGTAATAAGGATTAATGAGAATCATGCTTAGCACAGGTACTGATGTAGAATAAGTGCTTTTCCACATTTCAGGATTATGATAATTATCATGTATTTTTCTATGTAAAGAAAAAATTAGACAGTTTATAGAATAAATTTAATACTGTGTTTGCCCCTTAATAAGCACTTGGCAATGGTAGTAGCTTAATTCCCATCATCATCACCACCACCATCCCAACCACTGACCCTTTCTTACTACATAAAATGTCAACTTGTATTCTCTGAATAATAAACAAAATCTACTTGTAGAGAAATAACTCAGTGGATATGAATTGTTTTTAAATTCCATTTAATTTTTGTGGATGATTGGAATATCTTCTGTCAGTTGCCATTCATTTGCCAATCTAAGCTGTTTTGTTTATGGCCTGACTGGATACTTTAATAAAAATTAGAAAATGAAAAAGTTTAAAAATAACAGCTTGGACGTCACCCATCATGGCATTTTAGTGTGATTAGCCTGAATTTGGCTCTTCCTTGTGCACTAATAGTCAGTGCGTCTGACACATTGGCAATAGGTTTTTCCAGCACAAATGTTCATGCTTTGTAATATTTTGTACTTACTTTGTGGACATATTTGTTATGTGTTACTTTTTTTCTGGCATGCCATAAGGGGATGAAAGCGTGACTCAAAATGTAGGAAACAAGAAAAGCACGAGTGAAATATTTGTATCTCTCTTCTCTATTTGCTTATGTCCATACTAGTAAGTATAATTTACTCGCCTAAAGAGGAAATAATTGGGTACTTAGGCAAAACCATAATCATGTGTTTTTAATTCTGGGGTTATATATGTTTTATTAAATAAAAAATTCACTGAGTCTTCTCAGTTAATTTCTTATAAACTATAGTTTATTTCTTATAAACTGTGATGCTCTGTGTGATCATCACTCCCAGAACATACTGTTTATTTATTCATGACTTCTCTGTCTACATGACATTCTCTTCTTTCTCTTTGATCCTTAACCATCCCCCACATATTCACATGAAAAAGTACTAATCCTTCACGATTAAGCTTCAAGACTCATTCCTTCTTTAAAAAAGCTTCCCAATGCCTTACTCCTTTTCTGACCAGGGAGCATTAAAGAGATCCCTCTTTGTTTCCAATGTCTAACCTCCGTAGTTCTATTATGACACTTAGCCTATTATATTGTCACTACTTATTTGCGTGGAAACACAAGAGAAACTAGGGGAACTGATGAGTATACCTTTATTGTTGTTTTAAACCATAATGATTAGCTTGTAATATGCAATAAAAAAAACTGTTTCATAAGATAATGTGTGTTGAGTATAATGGTTAATAAGGTATCTTTCATGCACCTAGAAATCACCTGAAATATAACATCATTTGCTTTCTACTTCAAAGTAGAAATTGTAAAAAAGAATGATAATCTGAGTGTATTTGACCTTTAAGTGATGAGTAGAATCTAAATTTCCAAAGTACAAATTAATGTGTCTTGAAATTGTTCTGTGATTATTGGATTTGTCTTGTGGGAAATGGCGGGACAATCTGAGCACCTATAGTAACTATGGGGGATGCCTGCCTTTGGAGGTCATTAAGTTAGTAGGGATGGAGAAACACAGTCCTACTACATCTGCCCAACATCCAAATGCCATTGAATTTGTGATTTTTTTTTTTTTTTGCCTTACTTTAAAGAAATGGAGAATAATCTACTCCCTTTATAACAACTTACAAAGGTCTATTATGTCCATGTAACTGAGTCAATATGGCCTGTCCGTCTACTTAAGGCCTGCTCTATATGGATCTCCCTATTTATGTCAATAAACCAGTGGGAAAGAGATAAGCCTATCAGTTCTCCAACCATAGATTTGTTTTCATTTTACTAAAATATAGATTCTCTGATTTATTTAAGGTTGTAGCTGTTTTCTTTCAGGTGAAAGATCATGGTAACTTGGGTTGCTAATAACTTGAAAGATATATATATGTATTGGTAAAATATATAGTATATAAATAAATTAACAAGTATCTTTTATGTAACATTGTCTCAAGGTGTCTGAGGAGTATGAATGTGCATTATTAATAAGGTTAATCAGTAGTTATACTACAAACTCTTATATCAGATATATTTGCCATTCAGAGAAAATTAACTCTGCCCTTCTAGATTCATTTATGTTAGTATGCAGTGCTTCATGTTTAATACCTTATTTGGTAGAAGATAGAAGAGTAGGTAATTCTGCTTATCTTGCATTATTTAACAATGCCATTTTAAAGTAATTTTGAAAGAATGGATTCCATACCCAATCTTCTGGTTTAAGACAATTGTTGAGAAAGTAATGTATATGTTGGAAAATGATAGACATTTTATTGATCAAGATTTAATTGCTTCAAACTACATCTCCTTTATAATCTCATTTAACTCTAGGTACATTAGAATCTTTATGTTTCCTGACAAAGCTTCTCTTTTCCAGGAAGAAAAATAAGACATTTCTGGCTTTTTTAAAACAGATGATTCTGGGGGCTGGGGAAGAAGGAGAGACAAAAATGTCGTTAGGGTATTTGACTGATTTGAGGTGAAATTTTAAAAGATCTTAAATATCTAGCCTTATGCTAAGTGAATATTAGTTAAATCCTTATAGAGAAAACAAATATTTCTGCAGTTTCTGTTATGAAGCACACTGACAATTGTTCAATTTGTAATTAGAAATTTGTAATTTATAACCTATAAATCTCATAAAAATGTATCTCATAAACATGAATTATTATATCAATTCTCAATAAGGTTGACTTTAGAATTATTATTATTATTATTTTGGGAGGGATGAGCCCTCACTATGTTGCCCCAGCTTGTCTCAAACTTCTAGCCTTGAGCATTCGTACCACCCTCGCCTCCTAAGTACCTGGGATTACAGGCATGCACCACCATGCTCAGCTAAAATTATTTTTAGCTGGAAGATCCCTTTAGGAATTCACATATTTATATATATCTATATCTGTATCTGTATCATAATCTATATGTGCATGCATAACTTTGAGATATGGAGGGTTTGGTTCCAGACCACTATGGTAAATATTGCAATAAAGCAAGAATAAAGCAAGTTTCATGAATGTTTTCACTTCTCAATGCATATAAAAGTTATGTTTACACTATTATGTAGCCTATTAGGTGTGCAGTAGCATTATATTTATAAACACAATATACATACCTTAATTAAATTACTTTAAATTGCTGAAGATCCTCTGAGCCTTTAGTGAGTTGTAATCTTTTGGATGGTGGAGGATTTTTCCTTGATGCTGATGGCTGCTTATTAATCAGGGTGGTGGTGAAGTCTGGAATGGCTGTGGCAATTTCTTAAAATAACACAACAGTGAAGTTTGCTACATTGATTGACTCTCCCTTTCACAGAATATTTCTTTGTAGCATGCAAGGTTATTTGAAAGCATGACCCACAGCAGAACTTTTTTCAAAATTGAAGTCTGTCCTCTAAAACTCTGCTGCTGCCTTATCAACTAAGTTTATGCAGTGTTCTAAATCCTTCATTGTCATTTGCACAATGCTCCCAGAATGTTCACCAGGAGTAGATTCTATCTCAAGAAACCACTTTGCTCATCCCCTACAAGCAACTCCTCTTCTGTTCAAGTTCGATCATGAGGTTGCAGCAGCTCAGTCACATCTTCAGGCTCCACTTCTAATTCTAGCTCTCTTGCTATTCGTACTATATCTGCAGTTACATCCTCCACTAAAGTCTTGAACCCCTCAAAATCACCCACGAGGGCTGAAATCCACTTTTTCTGAGCTCCTGTTTATTTTGATCTCCTTCAGTGAATCGTGAATGTTTTAATGGCATTAAGAATGGTAAATCCTCAATCCTTGCTTGAACCTAGCAGTTCATGGCTGCAGTGAGCTATGAGTGCACCACTGCACTCCAGCCTGGATGACAGAGCAAGACCCTGTCTCAAAAAAATACATAGGTGATTCATTAAATCATGAATTATTCTTTCCATAAGGCTTGCAATCTCAGAGTCATCAGAGGATTCACTATTTATGGCAGCTATAGAGAGTGTTATATGTATATAACACTAAAATCTTATAAAATGTATTTTTAAAATAATAAGACTTGAAAGTTGAAATTACCTCATCTATAGGCTGTAGTATGGACGTTGTGTTAGCACGCATGAAAACAACATTAATGTCCTTGAACATCTTCATTGGAGCTCCTGAGTGACAATGCCTTGTAAATAAGCAGTAATATTTTGTAAGGAGTCTTTTTTTTTTTTTTTTTTTCTTTCTTTTTTCCTCTCTGAGCAGTGAGTCTCAACAATTTGCTAAAAAAAATCAGTAAACCATACCATAAACAGATGTGCTGTCATTCAGGCACTCTTCTATTTAGACAGCATAGGCAGAGTAGATTTAGCATAATTCTTAAGGACCTTAGGATCTTCTTTAACAAGAAAGTCAGCCCGTCCTTTGAAGCTTTGAAGCCAGACATTGACTTCTCTCAGCTGGGAAAGTCTTAGATGGCATCCTTTTCCCAAGGGAAGGCTGTTTCATCAGCATTGGAAATCTGTTGATTAGTGTAGCCACATTCAACAGGTATCTTAGATAGCTGTTCTGGGTAACTTGCTGCAGCTTCTGCATTAGCACTTGCTATTTCACCTCTCACTTTCATGTTATGGAGATGACTTCTCTTTTAAAACCCCATGGGCCGGGCATGGTGGCTCATGCCTGTAATCCCAGCACTTTGGGAGGCCGAGGCGGGCAAATGACAAGGTCAAGAAATTGAGACCATCCCGGCCAACAAGGTGAAATCCCATCTTTACTAAGAACACAGAAATTAGCCAGGCGTGGCGGTGCACACCTGTAATCCCAGCTACTCGAGAGGCTTAGGCAGAAGAATTGCTTGAACTGGGGGAGGGAGAGATTGCAGTGAGCCGAGATGGCACCCCTGCACTCCAACCTGGAGACAGACTGAGAATCTGTCTAAAAAAAAATTAAATAAATAAAAATACAACCTCAGGAACCAACTTCTGCTAGCTTCTAACTTTTCTTCTGCAGCTTCCTCACCTCTCTCAGCCTTCATAGAATTGAAGAGAGTAAGAGCTTTGCACTGGATTAGGCTTTGGTTTAAGGGAATATTATGGCTGTTTTGATTTTTTTTTTTTTTTTTTTATCCAGACCATTGAAACTTTCTCTCTCTCAACAATAAAGCTGTCTTGCTTTCGTTTTGGGGGGCTTTGTTTTGTTTGTTTTTCTGTTTGTTTGTTTTTGTTGGTTGGTTGGTTGATTTTTGAGACAGGATCTCACTTTGTTACCCAGACTGGAGTGCCGTGGCTTGATTACAGTTCATTGCAGCCTCGAATTCCCAGACTCAAGAGATCCTCCCATCTCAGCCTCCTTAGTAGCTGGGACTGCAGGTGCATACCACAACACCTGGCTAATTTTTGTATTTTTTGTAAAGATGGGATTTTGCCTAGGTTCAGGCTCATCTCAAACTCCTGGGCACCAGCAATCTGGCTGCTTTGGCCTTCCAGAGTGGTAGAATTACAGGCGTAAGCCAGAGTGTTTGGCCTGTTTTGCTTTCTTATCATTCATGTGTGACTGGAATATCACTTTTAATATCCTTCAAGAAATTTTCCTTTACATTCATAACTTGACTGCTTGACACAGAAGGCCTAGCTTTTGGCCTGTCTCAGCTTTTGATATGCTTTCCTCGCTAAACCTAATCATTCCTAGCTTTTAATTAAAAGTGAGAGATGTGCCACTCTTCCTTTCAATTAAACACCTAGAGGCCATTTTGGCCTAATTTCAATATTGTTTTGTCTCTGGGAATAGGGAGGCCCTAAGAGGAGAAGTGAGGAGATGGGAAAATGGCCATTTGGTGGAGCAGTTGGAGCACATACATTTATTGATAAAGTTTGTTGTCTTACATGGGCATGGTTCCTGACACCCTAAAACAGTCACAATAGTAACATCAAAGATTACTGATTACAGATCACCATACAAATGTGAAAATAATGACAAATGAAAAAGTTTGAAATATTGCAAGAATGACCAAAATGTGATACAGAGACAGGTAGTGAGTGCGTGCCATTGGAAAAATGGCACCAATAGACTTGCTGAATGCAGGGTTGCCACACACCTTCAGTTTGTAAAAAACACAGTATCTGGGAAGTGCAATGAAGCAAAGCAGAATAAAACAAGGTATGCCAGTGCATCTATATACATACACATACACTGACATGATGTGTGTTCTTTTTATATCATCTATTGTATGGTTTTACTAAAAATCTTAGGCTTGCCTTCTTGAAAATGTATATATTATTAATGAGATGGCCATAAGTGTGTATTAATGTTTTGAAGGAGACTTGAAATTCATATTTAATGACATATTATTTTGTCATAATGATGATATGGGAAATAAGTCTTGTATAACTGACAAAAATTGGAACTTAAATAGAAAAACTCAGTGCGACTTGGATCAGCTTATACATGGGATCTCTTCAATATACTTGAATTTGGGCATCTTTTTTTTTTTTTTTGAAAATGAAGTCTCACTCTTGTCACCCAGGCTGAAGTGCAGTGGCATGATCTCAGCTCACTGCAACCTCTGCCTTCGGGGTTCAAGCAATTGTGCCTCAGCCTCCCAAGTAGCTGGGATTACAGGCATCTGCCAACTAATTTTTGTATTTTTAGTAGAGATGGGATTTCACCATGTTGGCCAGGCTGGTCTCGAACTCCTGGCCTCAGGCGATCTGCCTGCCTAGGTCTCCCAAAATGCTGGGATTACAAGCGTGAGCCACTGTGCCCAGTCGGATTTAGGCATCTATTATATAGATTAGCAATGTTACTACTAAAATGATCCTTTTCCACCCTGATTTTCTTGAATTTTCATAGATTTCTAAAATGGAAATCTATGAAATATACCAAGTTTTTCTTGAAATACATGATTTCCAGTTTACAGTTGCAAAAGAGAAAAGTCTAAAATTATATTGATTCAAGGAAAGGTAGGTAAGGGGATTTGCCCCAGAACATTGAACTATAGGAGTTTATTAGTTTGCTAGAGCCATCGCAACAAAGAACCGTAAACTGGGTGTCTTAAAAATAGAAGTTTATTATCTCACAGCCCTGTAATCTAGAAATCCAGGATCAATGTGTTTGCAAGATTGGTTTCTGCTCAGGGCTATGAAGACGAGATTTGTTTCAGTGTCTCTCCTTCGCTTGTAGTTGGCTGTCTTTTCTCTATGTGTGTCTGTGTCCAGACTTCCCCATCTTATAAAGACATGAGTCCTATTGGATTAGGGCCCACCCTAATGATCTCGCTTTAACTTAATCACCTCTGTAAAGACCCTATCTTCCAATAAGGTCTTGTTCTTAAGCACTGGGGGTTGGGACTTCAACATAGAAACTTGGAGGGAGTGGGTACAGTTTAACACATAACAGGAAGAAAAGGTTGAATTTAATGATCTGGAAAATTTTTTTCCTCTGGCAGGTTTGTACTTGCAATTTTAAGATATTTTTTTTTTTTTTTTTTTTTTGAGACGGAGTCTCGCTCTGTCGCCCAGGCTGGAGTGCAATGGCCGGATCTCAGCTCACTGCAAGCCCCGCCTCCCGGGTTCACGCCATTCTCCTGCCTCAGCCTCCCAAGTAGCTGGGAGTACAGGCGCCCGCCACCTCGCCCGGCTAATTTTTTTTTTTTTGTATTTTAGTAGAGACGGGGTTTCACTGTGTTAGCCAGGATGGTCTCGATCTCCTGACCTCATGATCCGCCCGTCTCGGCCTCCCAAAGTGCTGGGATTACAGGCTTGAGCCACCGCGCCCGGCCAAGATATTTTTAAGATATCAATCTTTTCTTGGTATCTGTGGTATGTATTGGAGGAGACTAACAAAATAAATTTTGGCATAAACTGAATACTTTTAGTGTATCTGATGAAGATAAAAAATACATAATAAAGCTAAGAGTTATATATAATGAAATTTTGATAGTTTGCAGGAAATTTATCCTTATAAATAGTATTTTTGAGTAACAGATTTAGTATAAAATTTGTACACATTTACTATTATTGGAATATGTGTATGTAGTTTTATTGCTCCTTTTGACTGTTATTATTAAAGTTTTCTTTTTTCAAGGAAATCTAATTTATTTGCTCAACAAAAATATAACATCCTAACTTATATAATGTGGAATTACCCATATTGTCTCATCAATCACCCATTCATCTTGTACTCTAAGCTTTAAGAACATTATTAATGATTTACTTCCCATGTTACTTGATAAGGAAGTGGATGTCTAAAGTAGGGAAAGGATTTGCCAAATTCTATGCAATTAGTAGAAAATGCAGGGCAAGAACCCAAATGTTATAGAACAGAAATTCAACAATTTTACAATTTTAAAGGACCTTTGGGTTCATCAGCTCTGTAATATTCCAGATGAGAGAACTAAGGCTCAGAAAAGTTAAATAATTTGTCAAAGTCATACAGTTAGCTCACTGGTAGAGTAATTACCAAAGTGCAGGCTTAACTGCTGCACTAACTTCTAAATCAGTTCAATCAAGATCATTGTCAAGGGATGTTTTAGTAGCTGCTAGTTTCTGAATGTTTGTGTCCCCCCCCCAAAAAAATTTATATCTTGAAAACTGATCACCAATATGATGATATTAGGAGGTGGGGCCTTTGGGAGGTGACAAGATCACGAAGGCAGAGCCCTCATAAATTGCATTAGCGTTCTTATTAAAAAAGGCCCCAGATAGCTGACTTGCCCGTTTTACCATATGAGGTCATAGCCAGAAGGTGCTGTCTATGAGGAAGGGGTCCTCACTAGACATCATATCTGTCAACACCTTGGTCTTGGACCTCCCAGCCTCCAGAACGAAGAGAAGTACATGTCTGTGGTTTATGAGCCACCCAGTTTATGGTACTTTGTTTTAGTAACCCAAAGAGACTAAGACAAAGCCATAAGCTACACTGATTTCCACAACCCTGTCCTCCAAACAACCCTAAATAAAACTACTAAAAGTTTTAACAAGTACATGCATAAGTAGGGACAATAAAGTATGTATCTTGTAGTTTTGGGACTATTGAAGTTGCACCTCAATTCCTACTGGCCAATTGTTAGGAAGAAAAATTAATAGTAAAGCTTAAACAAGACCCTTTGTCTTCTCACCGTCTGAATATTTAGATTGCTACTTATCCCTTATTCCCTCCTGGAACCTCCATTGATTTTACTGATGTCTTCCTCATACCATTCTTGTTAGGGTAGGAAGTAAATTGAATCTAATTATTAATTTGTTTTGTTGTGGTCTTTTCTCTTATTGTCGTACTTTATATTTTTTCTCATTCAATTTTCATTTATCTTTGAATTTACCAATTATGTGATTATTGTATTATCTGATTTCATCAGAAATATTCTTTCTTTATCAGTATATAATCTTATCTCCTTTCATTTTTAATCTTTTTTTGCACAGCCCCACATCAAATATCTATAAACATTTTTAAGGCTTCTCCAGCAAGACATGTACAAACATACAAAATAAGAATTATGGTAATTTCTAGAAGTCTATACACTACACTACTCTCCAACAACCTCTCTTCTGATTTTCTTCAAATTATATTAATACTTTGTAACTAAGTTTAATCTTTATATTCAGTGGATCCTAATTTGTATTTTCCTTTCTTTTCTCTTTGAAATTCATGGTCTAAGTACCCCCACTATGGTACAGAAACTGTTCTTAATAAGTTGAAGCCGTAGAAGAAAGTCATTGTGAAGTAATTGCTTACATTTATGGTTGGAGCTCTGAGAAACTGAGAAAATTCCCATGATAATATACTTAAAAAGTGATGAAGTCAGGATTCCTTAACAAAGAATTTCTTCATAGTCTAGGTTAGTCCTCCTATAATATACTAAAGCACAAGTTAATGGTCTTTTTTTCAGCCTTCATCCTTATTGAAAATTCTGCACTATTTGATCATGTTATATCTTTCAGATCCCTTTTCTGCATTTGCTTCTATCAGGCATAAACATGGTTCTCCTCTTGCTTCTTTAACTCCTTTTTTCTCATGATTCTTTCTTCTATTTCTCTGCCTTCCCTCAAATTTAATCTAATCGTTCAGATGATATTCACCTATCTTGCCTTTTCTCGAACAGTGGCTGTCTTCAATCTATGGATCGTGACTAATGGTTGCATTATGAAGTCAGTTTAATGGAATCACATGAGAATTATTTTGATAAATCGGAATAGAACAGAGTGAATCTCATATAGCAAGCATTACTTTTGTTTGGAGAGACTTTTTTTCATTATATGTGGCAGTATGGCAGAGGTGGGGGTGGGGGTGGGGATTTGTATTGGGTTAAGAGAAAATGTATTTCTTAACTATAAGGTCATGGTTAAAAGACTTTCAGAAGCACCTCTCTGACTAGATTGTCTTCCTTGGCATTATTTTTGTGCTTTTTCATAATACGTTTTATGATAAAATTCATGTTTATTTTTTTCACAATACAATTTATTTAGATGTAATTCACATGTCATAAAACTCATTTACCTAAGGTATACAATTCAGTTGGGTTTTATAGTATATTTGTACTGTTGTATGACCATCCTCACAATCTAGAATTTAGAATATTGTAATCATCCCAAAAAGAAAAGCTGTACCTATTAGCTGTCACTCACAGTTTTCCTTCAAACTCCCAAACCTGCTGGGTGCAGTAGAGCATGCCTGTAGTCCATGTACTCAGGAAACTTAGGCAGGAGGATTACTTGAGCTTTGGAATTTGAGACGATCCTGGACAATATAACAATACCTTGTCTCTGATAATGGCATTAATAAAAATACTCCCAAGCCCTAGGCAACTTCTAATCTACTTTCTAACTCTATACCTTTGACTATTCTGGATATTTCACATAAATAGAATAATACAATCTAGTATTTTGTGTCTGGCTTCTTTTATTTGGCATAATGTTTTCAAGGTAAATTCAAGTTATAACATATATCTGTACTTCAGTCCTTTTTTAAAATTTTAATTTTTCTGTTGGGGTGAAAGTCATATAGCATAAGGTTAGCCAGTTTAAAATGTGTACCTATGTGGAACTTAGCACATTCACTATAATGTTCAACAACCAAATATATCAAATTACAGAAATATTTTTATCACCCACTTCATTTCTTTTTATTCTTGAAAGACATTACATTGTCTGAATACACTACATTTTATTTATCTATTCATTATTTGATGAACATTTGGATTGTTTTGATTTTTGGCTGTCATGATGAATATTGCTACTATGAACATATTTGCACAAGTTTTTGTTGGCAGTGTTTTTTCGTTCAGGAACTTCATGTATCATTTTTAATTTATATGATCATCATTTACATAACTGATTTACATACAAACCTTGTATTTACGGGCTAAATAGTTACTTAGCTTTTTGTATTGCCTTTAAAAATGAGTGAATTTATCTTTGCTGTCTCCCCTGACTTCCCCTTTTTCTTCTAGTAATACAGCCATCTCTGTCCATTTTGATACCATCCTGTCCCTTCTCTCCACATCCTGACAGTTAACAAAATTCATAGTAATTTCCTCAAATCTTTCAGGGTTTTATTCTCTTTCTATTTTCTTTCTTTCTTTCTTTTTTTTTTTAAGACGGAGTCTCACTCCGTCGCCCGGGCTGGAGTGCAGTGGCCGGATCTCAGCTCACTGCAAGCTCCGCCTCCCGGGTGCCTGCCGTTCTCCTGCCTCAGCCTCCCGAGTAGCTGGGACTACAGGCGCCCGCCACCTCGCCCAGCTATTTTTTTTCTATTTTTTTAGTAGAGACGGGGTTTCACCGTGTTAGCCAGGATGGTCTTGATCTCCTGACCTCGTGATCCACCCGTCTCGGCCTCCCAGAGTGCTGGGATTACAGGCTTGAGCCACCGCGCCCGGCCTTTCTATTTTCATTGCTAACATAATATAATCCAAACTTTTATTCCATCTTATCTGGGTGATTACAATTATCATCTTGTTATTCCTTCTACCATTGCCTCTTTCTAAATTCTCTCAAATTCATCTTGCTCGTCTCAGGCATATTATTCTTCCTAATGTGCTGTTAGAACCAAATCAAGACTATTCTCAAAGATACCAATGCCTTATCTCTGAAACACCTCCCTATCCTTCATAGTATTATAATTTTGCACCATTACACTTACCACTAATGGACAGTATGAATTTGTGGTTTATATTCTGTCTCTCACAATCAGAAATTAAACTCCATGAGACTAGAAGGTTCTTTTGTTTTTTCCATTTATTTACTTCTATGCCCCAGCTCTTTGCACTGTATCAAGGAACTCAATAATTATTTGTGGAACCAAACCCAGTGTTCTCTTCAACGTAATCTAACACATATTCTCCCAGGTCATTTGCATTATTTCTTGTCTTGTATCTGTAGCTATATGACAAAGTTATACTTCTTGTTATTTCCGAATAAATGCATATTTTCTTACTTCTGTGTTTATTTCAGTTTAAGCCAAGTGAAGAAGTGGTAAGCATGGAAATAACCGAGGCTGGAAGCCCATGGTTCAGGATTAATGGGGGGTTGCTCAAATGGCCCTTTGTCTTAGAACCTGTAATCAATGTTATCTCAAAAGATATTTACAAATAGTAAAGACGGAGTAGGGGATGCAAGAGATGATCTTGGGGGAAAGGCGTAAAATCCAAAGATTTATATGGAAATGGAGACCATAAACACTAGATACATTTACAGACATCAGGTCTATTAAGGGGCTCAAAGGCCAGGTACAGTGGCTCATGCCCATAATCTCAGCACTTTGGGAGGCTGAGGCAGGAGGGTCATTTGGGGCCAGGAGTTTGAAACTAGCCTGCGCAACATGACAAGACCCTGTCTCTACAAAATAAAACAAAATAATAAAATAAAATAAAATAAAATTATCTTGGTATGGTGGCACCCACCTTTAGTCCCAGCTACTCAGAAGGCTGAGACGAGAGGATCGCTTAGGCCCAGGAGTTAAAGGCTGCAGTGAGCTATGATTGCACCATGGCACTCCAGCCTGGGTGACAGAGACCCTGTCTCAAAAAATAAAATAGAAAGTCTCAGACTTAAGGAACCTGGAGAGTTTGGCCTTAAGTACACACAGGTTTCTAACAAAATAACTGTTTGCATGAAAGCAAATAGTTATTTTATTAGATATCTGTGTGTACTTAAGGCCCCCAGATGGCTCTGTATGCCTGTGTTCATACCATCACTTCTACTGGGAATAATTTTCTGTATATCTCATATATTCACGTGAAACATTAGTAGCATCAAAACATACTAGAAATAGAATATTGACTAATCATTTACTACGTGCCTAGCACTGTGCTTGGTAATTGATTTAATTCCAATGAGGGAAATTCAAGTTATTTTCCTCATATACTATTTACTACTTCAAAAGTTTGAGAAATTTGATCATGAATAAATAGCTTTTGGACAAGAATCACGGCATTCATATTCATTACATTCATATTCATCTCCCAGAGAATAAAGCTTCTTTCTTGGCATATAATAAAACTCAACAGCTGTTTGTTGAATGAATGGTTGAGCAGATAGATAAATAAATTGTATTAACTAACAAATAATAAGAGATTCACATTATATGATTTTTCCCAAATGAACTGTTTGTATGTTTTTGAAGATTTTAATAATATTTGTTAGAGAGTTTTTGAAAATTCTTTTGGCTTTTTATAAATCCTTTTTCTTGGCAACACTTTCTGTAATAGATTTATGTTATGGTAAACAAGCCCATAAACCATACAAAATACAATAATCATGCAATTCCTTTCTTTGAAAGTGCAAATATTATCCCAGTGGGTTTAGAGTTCCTCTATGGAAACTGATCAAGGGACCCCAAGTACCAAAGAAACTTTAACTTTTAACAAGTACTTTGTGTGCAGTTATTCTTCCCTGAGTCATTTTGTGCTTCAGTGAAAGCCACAATTCACTCAGCTTCTCATGGCCTTCTATTGTGTTCTGTGTACCAGTTTGTAGCATAGTCTGTTACTAGACTTACTGAAAACTCTTAATGTACCCAGATATCGTAACATGAGGAAAGAAACACAATATTAAATGCATATAAATTTAAAAGTAATTTATGAGATAGTATGAATTATATAAGTGACTACAGATAAAGCTACTTTTAAATATAAATTTTAACAAATACATTTCCCAATCCTTAGAAATTTTAAAACATGGCCTCTGTGACTGGTGGGATTTATTGCAATGTGGTATCTCAAAATACTATAAATTAAATAATACAGCAGTGAGTTGTGATTAATTAAATTTTCACTTAGTTATGTCACAATTTTTTGACCCATAAATAGTAGTGTGTTAATTTGTGTCATGTGAAATTAAGCACTTTGGAGATTTATAATTATTTCAAATGTAAAAGTTCCATGATGTCTTTTCAAGGCTCCATCCTGTGATCTGACCTCATCTATGAGACCACCCAAAATAAAGAACTGCTTTCAGCATTTTGCGTTCCCAAGGATCTTTATGTAAATGATCATCTTTTGCCAATAATTCAGATTTCTTACATGCCAAACTCTTAGGGCACTTGTAAAATAAGATTTATGGGTCATCTGAGCCAAATCTTAGGACCTACATAACAGTTATTTATTAGCACAGAAAGCTAGGGATGTAAAAGCATTTATTCAATAAAAATTCAACACCAACAGTGTGCTAAGCATAGTGTAAGGTATTGCTATCCAGCAGGATATTCTGTCACATTTGAAAGAATAACCCCATTAAGTATAATGTGTATGTTGCTTATATTGGCCCTAATATTATATAATTTTGAATATTGTGGAAAGTTTCATATTTTTCCAAACTTTTTTCCAAATCAGAATTATGAAGTCGTCAAATTGGATTTGTGTTATCATCATTATAGTACACAGATTTTAAATATATCTGCATTCTTCTTAGCCATGGCTCCCTATAGAGAAAAAAAAATATTTTCATTTTCCATATTTCAAATGCCTAAACATATTTCATAAATGCTAAATAGACATTTAATGCACATTGAATGAGTGAATGATTGTGGGAACATATATCTAATTTCTAATTCTTCCCCCTCTCTATTGTTCCCTTCAGGTAATCCCACTATATTCCTAATGTGATGTAACAGTTTTTTTCTAAATTGATACTTAGGTAATATTAAATTATTTTTTAGCAAAATAGAAATCCATTAATTCATGTTTGCCATCAATTTGTCAACTAGAATATCTTCTTTGGTGTGTCTTTGGAGCATCTTTGGACAAGAAGGCTATTCAATTAAAACTGATAAATATAAAGAATGAAAGGAAAAATACTTCTTATGGACCTACGTTCAACAAATAAGGCTACTAAATTGTTTTCAGTGCTGCAGGCTTGGACATATGTAACAATCAGAGAAAGCATAGTGACTGTGAAATACTGGATATTATTCACATTTTCTTATGGAATGGCATTTGACTTTAACAATCGTTAACCTCTCTTTCTTGAAACCTCAAGTGGCAGAAAGGCAATACAAAACTTTGACCATATAAGTGTACAGACAATAAAAATGAAAAATGTTGAAAAATATATTCATAGTTTATTTTTAAAATTGTTTGATTAAAGATAAATATTTTCATTCTCAAACCAAAAGGCCTTTGTTACTCAACCTGTTTTATAACTAGGGAATTTACACCTATCCAGTCACCGTGAAAGTCTGCTTCAACTCAAACTAAGAGAAAGAGTGCAACTCCATCAGACCTAAAGTAAACCATCAGCATTACTAGAAAGATAATTAAAAATGCACATTTTTCATAAAGCAGCCATACGTATATCTGTGTATATTTGTGTGTGTGTGTGTTTTAACATCTTGCATATATTGAGAAATCTAGCATAAACAAATAGAATAATTGCAATAAGGTACAGGTGGATGTAACTATCATTCATAAAAATTTATCAGTTTATCACTTTAGAACCTTACCAATTAAGTAGAAATGTTAATTTCAAAACAGTAAAATGTTGGCAAAATGCCTTGTGAACTTACAGTCTAAATACAGTGAGCAAGGTAATTGAAAAAATATTTCACTACAAATATTAAGGGTAGACTCTTATTTAGAGGGTAGAAAAATATCAACAATAATCAGCGTCAAACGAATCTTGGAGATACTAGAGCACAGCCAAGTTGTTAGTAAATATGAAAATAGATGATCAGAATGATATAATTAACGTTAAACTCAATGAACTAATATGGTTTGACAGGAAGATGGGTTGACGTACAAAATAATTTTGAATTAATGTATTTCTAATGATGGATGCATTTCTTGAAGTTGGGGTACATTTCTAGGCATTGAGAGGATTCTTTCATTAAAAACAACTTTCACTTTGTAATCCAAAAATGATAATTTTAGGATTTATTGTTTTGCTCATGCAAATTTTTTAGAAATAGAAAAATTGGCTAATTTATATGAGAAAATTTTAGTATGTTATTTATTATTGACATTAGAAGGCTTATATATTATTTTTAATGTTTGCAAGCATCATTTTACAGCTGCTTTCTCAGGAATATTGTATTTTACACCAGTTGAATTAAAGAACTAAATGTCTCTTTAAAAATGTCAGTTGATATTTTCTTAACCACCTGTATTTGAATATTCTTGCAGCGTGATTTGGTTTGATTGAAGTGGAAAAAGGAATGCAGTTTATCCCTTCATTTATCCTTTTTTGGTTTGAATCACAGAAAGCCATTTGTGAATTTAATCATCCTTCCTACTTTCTCCTACAATAAGTTATTGATTCAAGTAAATGTCTGTTTTTAATAATTTGCTTTCAGCTTCCTCTAATAAGAGTTTTAGCAAGACTTAAATAATTTATTTTGAATAATATAGAGAGCAGATGCTTTATGAGATTTTAAACTTGTGTTCTGGTAATTTTAAAAGTATTCTTGTTTAAAATCATTTTGTATACTCCCACTTTTTTGAGAGAGCCAGAGATAGATACAGAGACAGGTTAACCTATGGATAAAACTGGTATGTTGTCTCATGGTATCATATTTTGTTGTGTTTTTCCATCATATTTCTTGTGGACATTTTGGGGTTATTTAAATCTTGTGTATTTATTCATTTTTAATGTTTATCTCCTGCCCCCATCTACTTTGTACATAAACTGATGAAACAATGTTTTATTGACCACTGAAAAGTCACCACCTCGAACGGTGCTCAATTTTTATTTGTTGGACAAATAAATGAAGTTAATACTGACTTGAAGGGTTGATATTGATCAGTCAGGAATGTCAGAATATGTATTTCTCAACCACCATTTTGAAAATTCATTTTTCTTTAACAACTTATGTTTAATTATACGTTTAATGAATTGAGGAAACGTGTAGAAATCCAGAACTTTTATTTTAATCTAGTCTAGAAACTCGCTGTGTGGCCCTGAAAAATGTATTTTATTAAGACTTTCTATTAATTTTTTTGTAGATGGGAATATGTGTTTTATTAACCCCAATGGTGTATTTTGTGGTTGAGCTGAACAAATATAATAGAGTGCTTTACGTGTCCTGTGTCATTTCATGACAGTTTTCCAACATATAATCCTTGGTAAAGCCTTTTCACCTGTTTCCTGTGATTTTTTTATGTGGTTTTTGAGTCAATTCACACAGCTTTAGAAAGCTAAGTGTCTGAGCTGGTTTTTGGCCTTTCAGAATATTATTGTTGTTGCTATTCCTGTTAGACCATAAAAATTGTTCATTCAGAATATTTCTGATGGCTTTGCTGAAAAGCTTGGGAAACTTGAGAGTTTCTTCCTAAACGAGCTACATATTTCGTTTTCACTCAAAAGGTCTTCACTAGTGTCCAGAATTATCCGGCATATGATGTGGGGCTTTCTTTGGTTTTGAGGGTATATTTTGCGTAGAATTGATGGTTTCATTTTGGCTAATCTATCATAATCTGATTATTTTTTGTGCTTTTTGTGCTTTGGAAAGAAAACTGTCATTAGAATATATGAAAAAGCAAACTGGCTACTCTTCCTGTCCCACATTTCTAGCATTTGGCAATGATCTGGGCTTTCATAGGTTTAGAGACTTGCTTGGTTAATGCATTCCTCATTTACCGATATGACAGGCAGAGATTCACTGTCTTTAGAGTGGGAATTTACATTTAGCGTCTAGTGTGCGGTCAACTTCTTCTTCTTCTTCTTTTTTTTTTTTTTGAGACGGAGTCTCGCGCTGTCACCCAGGCTGGAGTGCAGTGGCCGGATCTCAGCTCACTGCAAGCTCCGCCTCCCAGGTTTGCGCCATTCTCCTGCCTCAGCCTCCCGAGTAGCTGGGACTACAGGCGCCCACCACCTCGCGCGGCTATTTTTTTGTATTTTTTAGTAGAGACGGGGTTTCACTGTGTTAGCCAGGATGGTCTCGATCTCCTGACCTCGTGATCCGCCCGTCTCGGCCTCCCAAAGTGCTGGGATTACAGGCTTGAGCCACCGCGCCCGGCCGTGGTCAACTTATTAATAAAAATATGCTTGTGTGGAAACATTGATAATGAAAGTTTCTCTGGAAATAAAATAAAGAATAAGCATTTGATTTTTGTAAGCGGCATAGTCAATTTGCAGACTTATTCCTAGCAAATATAATGCAATGGAATACATGTCAACTTCTAGTTGCTACAAACATGCAATCCGAAACTTTAGTTAGAAAACATAACAATGTGAAAATACAAATTTGGTCAGACTGTTTACAGTTAGGTGTATTGTTCTAATCTCAGGTGGATTACGTAGACGTCAATAGTCCAATTCTGAATGGGTGAATAAAGGGGAATATTTTCCATTCCAAAGCCATTGTAAAGCTTGTGGATAACGGATTTATAGACATTGTTGTACATGTTTTTCAATGTTGAAGATATTACCAAAGAAGTTATTACAAGGTCTCTATTGTGGAAGATTTATGCTTCAGAATTAGAAAAGCCTTAGTATTACTTTCCCTAGGGACAAAACAAAACAAAATAAAAATTATATGCCACTGAAAGCTCTTTGTCCTTTCCAGTGAATAATTTGTGTGTGTGTGTGTGTGAGAGAGAGAGAGGGAATGTGTGTGTGTGTGTGTATGTGTTAGGGAAGTGGGGAGGGATAAGGGAGGGAAGGGAAGAATGTGAATAGATTATGCATTTCTTGATAGCATGTATAATGCAGTGAGGCATTTGTTGCTTAATAACTCCTTTCCTTCAAAATTAAATTTTTGTATAGTTTTAACTGTTATCTCTGTTTATTCAAAATGTTTTTTTATTCTTCACTAAATTTCCTATGGTTTCTTCTGTTAAAATCTGCATGATTACAAATTTTCTTGGCTCCACCATAAGAATAACATAAACTTTGTAATTGTTGATTTGCAATAAAGAAGAATGATGTTTATATACTGCTATGAAAGTATGTTGAGGCCAGGTGAGGTGGCTTGCCCCTGTAATCTTAGCACTTTGGGAGGCAGAGGTGGGAAAATTGCTTCAGGCCAGGAGTTCGAGACCAGCCTGGGCAACATAGTGAGATACTGTCTCTACAAAATTAAAACAAAAAAAAAATTAGCCAAGCATGGTGGTGCATGCCTGTAGTTCCGGCTACTAAGGAGGCTGAAGTGGGAGGATCACTTGAGACCAGGAGTTGTAGGTTGTAGTGACATATGATCATGCCACTGTGCTCCAGCCTGGGTGACAGAGTGGGAGCTTGTCTCTTTAAAAAAAAAAAAAATGTAGTGACCAAATTTGACAGTGAATATCACATTTTAAAATTGAAGTAATATTTTCTATTTTACTACAGTAGATTTTTATACCAAGATTCATACTAAATTTTATAGTATAATATTAGAGTTAGGAAATAATTCTTAAAATTATATTATGTGTTGTGCTGTTAAGAAAAAAAGTTCCTGCCAGGCACAATAAATGGAATAGAATGTTTAACTTACATTTCATATTCAGGAATTAGATTTCACTTCACTAATGAAATGGGAATCCATAAAGATTATACCACTGATTATTAGTGCGATATTCTTGTATCACCTTACATATTTCCTAAAAGAAGTTCCCTTTCCTCTTTTCTCTGTGTGTGACACCCAAGGAGAGTTATTGCATCTTGTCTCTATGATTTTCTAGTTCATGCCTTCTATTCTTCTTATCTTTGTCTAAGCCACAGTTTGGTAAATGGGGATGATAATTTTTCTAAACTGTTATCATTGAGAATTTGAAATAAAGTGATACTTTTAAGGCACCAGTGCATGAAAAACACTTGATAAATGTTACCGATTATCATTGTCATATTGCCCTGAATAGCTCATTCCAGTATCTTCCTCATTAATACCCACACTGTCTTTCCTTCAACCCTAATCTGTTTAAATAATCTATTGTCTAATAATTTTTAAGATTAATTTGATAAATCTTTTTATTATGTAATTGTATTATATCATAATCTTCTCTCGCTTTAACTAATTTGAACTATATTCTGTGTCTAACTTTAAGGCTTTCTCTGATTTTACCACTGTTCGGTTCTGTTCCTACCTCCCTTGTAAATACACCTTTCTTTGCTCACATTTTTTGCCTAAAGTATTTTGCTATCCCCTCTCCGATATCCACACATATTGTTTCATCTTTAAAGGCCAACTCAAATCTTCTTCCTTCAAGAAATCTTTTTTAAGCACACTAACACATGTTTATTTGATTTCTCTGAAATTCTTACTTTTTGTCTGTTCCACATCATTCTGCTATATAATGTTTTAAGCTTTGCATAGGCATGTATTCATTCTTTCTCCAGCTACAAGCTTCTAGAGTCCCATGGAGAACAGAAAGATTCATAGTATCCATGTTCTGCATCATCAACCTATCTCTTCTCTCCTGCTCTGAACTTTCCCCTTCTGGTCTTGTTAATCATGAGTAACATCCCTTGCCTTTGGGAGTTTGCTACACATATGTGAAGTTTTATCATTTCCTTTATTTCACATGTTAACTCTGAAGCTTCTGCTAGACTCTTGGAACTCCATCCCACATAGGACCACTCCTAGGCCTGAGATAATACCTAATGTGAAGAGAGACTTTAGATGACACCCATATCTTATGTGTAATAACTCCCAGCATCCATGTTGTAAGGGATCAATATGCATTTAGAATTAAATTGGAATATTTTAAGAAATTTCTTTTGAACTAAATAATTCTTTTCAGTGGATTCTTGTTTATCTTGAAATTACAGTTCTTACTCTTAAGAACATGTTGAACAGCTGGTTTGGAATTTTTGACATTTAGAAGATTGGGAAAATTGTGATATGTGAAATTTGATAAAGTTTTAGAAATGTTATTCCTCATGAATTGGAAGACAATGTGGAAAGTGATTTTTATTAAATGTTGAAATGCTATAGTAAGTAGATATGGAATGCATGTATTCAAACACTTGCTGCTTTTTTAGGCAGTCTTCACATAGACAATTTCATTTGAAGGTCACAGCTTTGTGTAAGTGCCCTCAAAAAGGATGAGATTCATGATGAAGCTCCACAAGTCAAAAGAATAGCTGCTTAATTATTTTATGATGTAACACTCATTAGAACTTTTTTTCTATAAGTTCAGAAACTTTATATTAAAACATCTGAATTTCATGCTTTTCTTTTGACCTCAGAACATAATTGTCTTCGGTTATTCTTTCAGGGTGTCAGTTTTAATTGTCACTTTGTTACACTTAGTTAAATGCTAAAATGCCATTTAAATTATATGTATTCTTTTTTGAAATAGAATTGTTAGAATTCAGTGTATTAGAAGCTTACTGATAGCATATGTACTTTTAAAGAGAGTAGATGATGGGTTATTTCTTTTGGTTACCAGTGTTGTTTTTGCTGCCAAGTGTTTTGGATTAGATTTTCAGAGCACATTTCTTAAAACTTAGACAAATGTGTTGGCATGTAAAATGACACAGAGAAAATACACGTATTTAAGAAAATTATGTCAAAGGCTCGGCTGAAACTTAAAATTGATAGTATTTACTTTTTGGCAGCATTTAAGTAATATGTTTTTCAAAGGCATGCCAATAAATAGAATCATGTCCACTTTCAAATATGTAAGTGTTCATATCTATAATTAAGAAACTCTTTTAGAATCATTAGCCTTGACTTACAAATAGTTTAATTAACTTCTTCCTCAGAGGAATCAAATCTGTTTCATTTTTATTTTTTAATTTTCAAAAGAGCTCTTTTTTCTTACGATCAGTGAGATACAGGGGGAAAAATCGTTTTTAGCACCTATTAGTAATTCAGCACTGTTTCCATAAAAATACTAATAGCCTAAATGCTGTTTAAGCAAACGGTTGGTAATACTAGACTATTTGTATGATCATTCATAATATTTTTCTTTCATTGATTTGGTAATTTTTCAATATCTATCTAACAGTTTCAGTGTCAATTCTTTAAACATTCCCTCAGGCTTGGTTCTGAACTGTATTGTATAGCCAAAAACTCTGTGGCTTAAAACAATAAACATTTATTATCTTCCACAGTTTCTGTATGTTAGGAGTCCAGGAGTAGTTTAACTAATTGGGTATAGCCCGGGTGTCTCATGGGGTTGCATTTGCCTGAAGGAAGGCTTTCTGGTGGATGGAAGATCAGCCTCCAAGGTGCCTCTCTCATGTGCCTCCCAAGTTTATCCTGGGGGCCTCAGTTCTTTGCTCCCTGGACCTCTCCATAGGACTGCTTGAGTGCTCTCAAGATATGATAGTTGGCTTTGCACAAAACAAGGGACCCAACGGAGACTGAAGTGGCAGTGTGTTTTTAATGAACTACTCTCTGAAATCATATACTCATTTATACAACACTAAGTCCTTTAGAAGCGATTCACTCAGTACATCCACATTCAAAAGGAAAGGGAAGAATACTGGAAGAGTATCAAAGAACTGTGAACACATTTTAAAACTGCCACATGTATTGATGGCTGTTGTGAAAGTTTGGTTCTTGTCTTCTTAGTTTAAAGAATTTAAATAAGAGACACACAGCAATGGAGATGCAACATGGAGCAATTTATGGCAAAGAAGAAAGAATATTTTGAAAGTTAGGTGCAGAATAGACAGTACACCCTGAGAGATGATTCAGAGGTGCAGAATAGAGAGTACACCCTGAGAGATGATTCAGAGAGGGCTGCTCATAAGGATGAGACAGCCAGTGTTACTGGGAAAACTCCCCTTATGGGAGTCATCTTACATGATTATTCATGAGAGAGTGGGAAGAGGTGTTACTAGTAAGCATGTTCTGAGTGGTCCTCTGGGTGCACATGTGCAGTAGCTGTACATGCTTGTTCATACATCACATGTCTCATTAGCATCTTAAATCTCCATCCAGGGGTGTGTTTTTCACTATTATAACCAGCAAAGAGTAAGTTTGAGGACAGGTAAAATCAAAATGTGCATGTCCTCCATGGGACAATTCCCTCCTAGAGATAGCTCTTCTTGAATGAGCTTGACTGCAATGTGAGTACTGAAAGGATTGCTCTTAAAGGGCCACAGTTGCTGCATCTCCAGGACATGGTCACTTCCTTGATTACCTATCCTGACTCACTTTGACCTCTTTAAATATCTGCACTCCCTCTCTAGGTTAGCTCATCTACTGCTGTGATTTTTAAGCACTACCTTTTAACTGTCAGATTGATGAAAATCACTCTTCTGACTCATAGACTTGTATATTTAACTTCCTACCAAATTTTGTTCATGACACTAAAATCTAACCATTTGCTTATGTCAGAAACCTGATAGCCATTCTTGTCACTCTCTCCCTTACCTTTCATGTTCAGTCTGTCATCAAATCATATAATTCTTTGTTCCTAAACGTTGATCAAATACATTCTTTGTCATTACCCATTTAAAACAACCATCTTTGCTTATCTTTATTACTACAAAATAGTCTTCCAATTTGCATTTCTTATTGATTCTTTTGTAAAAAATTTTTTGATAGATTTCTTGTCTTGTTTTTAATACACAGGATTTGCAGTAAATGAAATATGAAGGGAAGGAAATGGAAAATAAAAATATAAGCTATTTTTCTGATGCTTTTATAATTGTAGCAAACAGACAAATAGGGCAGTCTGTAGATTTTCATCTCTGCTATATGGAGATTAGGCTGTAGCCCTTATTCTTTTTTCTTTTAATTTAATTTAATTTAATTTAATTTAATTTAATTTAATTTTAAGTTCTGGGATACATGTGCAGGACATGCAGGTTTGTTACGTAGGTAAATGGCGCCATGGTGGTTTGCTGCACCTATCAATCCATCACCTAGGTATTAAGCCGTGCATGCTTTAGCTATTTATCCTGGTGCTCTCCTTCCCCCCGCCCCTGCCCCCAGGCCCCAGTATGTGTTGTTCCCCTCCCTGTCCCCATGTGTTCTCATTGTTCAGCTCCTACTTATAAGTGAAAACATGTGGTGTTTGGTTTTCTGTTCCTGCGTTAGTTTGCTGAGGATCATGCTTTCGAGCTCCATTCATGTACTTGCAAAAGGCATGATCTCATTCCTTTTTATGATTGCATAGTATTCCATGGTGTATATGTACCATATTTTCTGTATCCAGTCTACCATTAATGTGTAACCCTCATTTTTGAGTGGATCACTCAGTGTAGAGCAATGCATAAAAAAAAAAAAAAAAAAAAAAAAAAGACAGATTTGACTAGGACATTGAAGACTTGGCCCAGGGAGAGACAGAAAAATGCTTGATTCATCTATCATGTAATTATTTACGTTCCCTTCCGCCAGTGTAGTGGCAGGTGATTTAGTCCATACAGTCAAAATCTTCCTTGAACATATATGAAATGCCCTTCTCTGTATTTCTCCCATGAATAAGGAGCACCTTCTTCAAGTCGTCAGTGACCACTGATGTTTCGACAACTTTGTTCATCCCTCTTCTCTTATTCTATAGATACTCACTTAGCTACTTTATATATTAACATGGTTTTAGCCTATATTCTACTCCTGAATTCTAGACTCATGCATCCAACTGATTATTAACCATTTGCAGGTATCCTAACACCTTAAATTTAATGCATTTCTACTGAATTAATTATATTTGTTATAACCTCAGCCAATTAATTGGCTACTTGCCTCTTAGACTGTGTTTAGTCTTTTACTTATTGATATGTTTTGTACCATAATTGCATGTCTGAAGTAATATTCCCTTCTTTGAAAGCCCCCTGTTTATAACCTAGGATTACCTTGGCAAGTCTCTGACCCCAGTCCTTGGAGACCAAGAGGAATCACCTGACTCTTGATTGGTCACCTACTTCTAGCCTCCTTACTTCCCATTCCTAGTCTGGTATCTTTAGTTATCACACACAAGTTCATCAAGGACTTATAGCATATTGAGTCAAAAAGCAGCAAATAGGTTTATCAGTAAGGGAGAGAGCCCAAGGAGAAGGAAACAGAACAACAAGAGGTTTCAGTAATGAAGTGGCTAAAATCTCAGAAAAGAAGTAAAAAATCAGATTAATGTCTGTGGAAAACAAGTGAGCAAGAATAGGGAGCTATTTCCATGATCAAAAGAACTTTTCACTAGCTGTATGTTTGATATGAAATTTGGAAACTTTCTGAGGTTCTGGCATCTTTATCAGAGAAGTTTAATTAGTTCATGTCCCTTTAGTCAGTCCTGTGGTCAGTGAGTAGTTCCGAAGTGTGGCATCCTAGCGGAGGGTTTCCAGATTTCACATCTAAACCTTTTCCAATTTATTCAGATATTTATTGCACACCTAATAGATAACACCGTAATCTTTGTTTTTTTTTTTTTTTTTTTTTTTTTGAGACGGAGTCTCGCTCTGTCGCCCAGGCTGGAGTGCAGTGGCGCGATCTCGGCTCACTGCAAGCTCCGCCTCCCGGGTTCACGCCATTCTCCTGCCTCAGCCTCCCGAGTAACTGGGACTACAGGCGCCCGCCACCACGCCCGGCTAATTTTTTGTATTTTTAGTAGAGACGGGGTTTCACTGGGTTAGCCAGGATGGTCTGGATCTCCTGACCTCGTGATCCGCCGGTCTCGGCCTCCCAAAGTGCTGGGATTACAGGCTTGAGCCATCGCGCCCGGCCAACACCGTAATCTTTGATATAACAGATTACCTCGTGGAATAAAAATGGGAAGGAGCATAAGAAGGTATGTATATGCCGCCTTTGCTCCAAATTATTATGTTATGAGCCAGTCCACAATGCCCAATGCAATGTTAACCGGCACAACATGCAGTAGACTATTTAACAGATTACTCTGCATTTGAATTGTTGGCGTTTTCCATGTTTTAGTGTTTTCCTCTTCTAACCACGTCTTTCCATTAGTAGCATGATAACTGAATGGCAGAAACCTTTTCTTAACAAAAATCATTTTTTTTTTCCTTTGGAGTTTGGTTGTTATTAAAACAGTAAAATAATTAAAACTAATTTAAATAGCTAATTAGATAATCTTATAGAGTAGTTTCCAGCAATACATTCCCATTAACAAATTCCCTTAAAGCACGCATCGTTTATGGAGTGCAGTTTGTCACTGGGTTACTGATGATATAAATGCAATTATACACTTAGTGGAAGAAAGCATACACAAATAAACTCTGGTTCTCCATAAAAATTGCCATATCCATAACTGTTGAATCATTCTTACAAGTCCAAAAGATACATGGAAAATTCGGGCCTCGACATTTTAATTGACTTTGCAACTGTCTAGTGTCTGGTACTAAATCATATTTTTGACAGTGAAGATCCAAATTAAAGTTATGCCATTGTTTTGACAAAACTGACCCATGAGTTTATAAACCAAATTCTCCACTTAGTGAAACAAATGCTTTTTGCTAATTTGTTTTATTGTTACATTAACCTTTTTTTGTTTGTTTATAAAAAAACAACTTAATTGACTAGTTTAGTCAACATACTATAGCTAGATGATGAATTCAATGTTTGGAAGCAGTTTCAATGTGATTTTTTATAAAATGGTTTTAAAAGTTAAACAATTTTTCTCTTAATAAATGTGTAAAAATTTACTCTAAAACATTCTGAGAATTCCGATATTAAGGACTTTTGTGAAGACAAAAACAAAAACACCTCTATGTTCCATTTAAATTCACCAAAGTCCTTTTTTTAATTAAATGATTCTATTATATAAGACTTTAAATACACTATTGAAAATGTCTATATCCATGAAAGTAGAATCTCAGTATTGAAAAGGACTTCAGATTTAAATAAGCATCCAATTTCTGAGTGACAAACAAAGAATTTTATTTTACGGACAATAGAAATGCACGTATCAGAAATTTAGTGTCTATTGTGAGAGTACCTTGCCAAGTGTTGACGCAACAACAAACTTTAAAAATAACATTACAACCAACATTTAATTGTGCTAACTCTCTTCAGTCAATGCTGTGGATATGCTAGATTCTTCTATGGGTGTGTATGTGTGTGCACACGAGAGAGAAAGAGAGAGAGAGAGAGAGAAATAAAATGCTGAACACCAACCAGAATGGAATTAACTGTGCAGTGCAGCTTAAAGAACTTCAAGTGACCTGTTAACCTGTTAAGAAGTTTTGCCTAGGGTCTATGGTACAATCATGCTTTTTCAAAAATATCGTACAAATGAGATGAAAACCCGTATCACTCTCAACTTTTAAATTACGGGTATATTTCACAAACCAAATCAATATTTTCTCTAAACTTTAAGTGAAAATATTTATAGTTATATGTTTTTCTTTGCCCCTCCATTTTTGACCTCCCTGCCTCTCTCCTCCCTTCTTTTCACATTTCATGCTTCGTAAAAAAGCCACAAGAAGACAAGCACATATTTATTTAAATACATGTCTTTTGTACATGTGCATATTGGTGATTTAATAAACTATAAATGCACACTTAAGCTATCACATGTTTCTCTATAACTGATTCTCTTAATGTGGAAATCAACTTATTTGACAGTTAGTAAACACTTCATTTAAAATTTTAATTACATACTTATAAAAGAAGATTTGTTGAGTTATCATTACTTAACATTTGACTCTTTCCCAATAATGCAGTGATTATGTTCACAATCTTGGAGAGGGAAACTGTTAAACTTGACAGGAAAAGGCAGACATTTTTCTGTATAAAACTTAAATATAGATGTCCAGCAAACATCTAAAATTAAACATCAAGCTAGAAAAAGTATATTTCTCATAAATGTAAAGGACAAATGTTTATTTTTCTTTTACCAAAAAAACTTTTATAACAGCAAACTTTACATAAATGTAAGCAACCATTCACGAATAAAAGCAATATGAAAGGTCAATAAACATATGAAAATATATTCCACAGTACAAGTAAAGTAGTACAAGTTAAAGATATTATACCATTCTTTATCAAATTGACAAAACTTAAAGGAATTGATAATATTTAGTTTTGAAAAAGAAAGTATTGTTGGTAGAAAGTATACATTTTCAAGTTTATTTGAACTCTATTGATATTTGCCAAATTTGAAATGTATTGCCCTCTTGATCCATCGATCTCATTTTTTAGAAATATACCATAAAATGTATTTGGATAATTAGGTTTTCTCAAATATATTACTGCCAAGGTGCACAGATAGGTTTAGGCTTCCTTGCAGTATTATGACACAAAAACACCAAGACTTTTCCAAGTGTCCATTAACATAGGACCAATTAAATAATTTATATTTTTATGAGATGTAGCCATTAAAAACGAAGGAAACAATATCCAGATATGGAAAGATTTCCATCATATATCATTATATTTATAAATAAAATAATACAAAATATCAAACAATGTGTATAGTGTGATACTACCTGAGTAAAATTACCAGAGTAAAATGAAATGAGGAGTGGGAGAACACACACATGTCTTTTTCTGTGAAGAAAATTATAATTTGGAGGTCTCCACATGGGTAACTAGTTACCTGTTGACTTTGGGGGAAGAGTATGGGGAGGAGCTAAAGGAAAATATAACTTCCTCCAAACGAATCTCCATTTTCTTAAATAAATAGCATGCATTAGTTCTACAGTGAAATCATGAAGTATTGCCTCTAACAATGGAAGTATGTTGTAAAATTGAAATAGATTAAGTATATTTAAAGTCAACAATAGTGCAATTTTTCAATGATGATTTTGTTATTAAAAAGAGAAGAAAGGAACACTTGCAAGGTTTATCTGAATGTCTGACTGTATAAACTGGATGATATCTCTATCTAGTTTTAATCTGACACACCAGGCCAAGAGTTTAATACAAAATCGACCGTACCTTTTTCCATTTATAAGAAAAACAAATGTGATAAAGATTTTAAGAACTGTTTTTGTTAAAATAGAATAAAAATAGTTATAAAGTTACTGAATAGAAAAATATTCTAGTTTAATTAAAATTATGAATCTTAACTGCTTTGTATCTTGGTATTGATTTACCCCAAACACTGGAAAAGCAAACACATGTAATCTTCCTTTGTATGTGGTAAGAATGGCATCTCTTTTCTTCTTCCTCCTTTTGGCAGCTTTCAGCCGTGCCCCAATTCCGATGGCTGTGGTCCGCAGAGAGCTATCCTGTGAGAGCTATCCTATAGAGCTCCGCTGTCCAGGAACAGACGTCATCATGATAGAAAGTGCGAACTATGGCAGGACTGATGACAAAATTTGTGACTCTGACCCTGCTCAGATGGAGAATATCCGATGTTATCTGCCAGATGCCTATAAGATTATGTCTCAAAGGTATGATACTTCTAATATTCTTTTCTTTGTGCATAATATAAACCTTCAACATGCATCTGTGTTACATATTGAACATAAGAACATAAACAGTGTTAGGTATTTTAGGGTATTTTGAAATAATTTTCCATATCTGACTATTCCCTATATCACAAAAATGCTAATTGCAAACAGCATTTGGAAAGTATTACAATTTACTGGATTATCTATTACATTTCACGGTCTGCAAGACATTGCATGCTGTTATTTTGATAGTGTTCTCTAGAACTGAGTTCATTACATGAGAGAATAAATGTATTTTTCACAATTTGCAGAAATAGGATTTTCTCCAAATATGGCAGAAAAATTATTTTACTGCCAACAATAACTTTCTAACAATGTAGGGAAAAAAAGAAGTAAAATTAATAGGTAATTTTATAATCATTAATCAAAATATAGTAAGAGTATTGATTAAGGATTAGTTGGCCATGGAAAATAATTTTAAAAGTATTCTTTTGCTATTCAGCATATGAAATTAATTTAAATATTTGAGCAATCTAAATATGGCCATATTAACATAACATAAATATAAATATATAATATCAGTGGGTAAGAAAAATATTTTTGATTCTAGAAAGACTGGTCAATAGGAATGCATATTATATAAGACTTAAATTATATTAAAATTTCTTGATAAGTTAGCTATATATTATATATCTCTTAGATATTTGTTCACTATTACCATGCTTTCTTGGAAATCAGGGATAAAGTCATTCATTTACTATAAGTCTACAGCTATTCAGTTATTTCTTTTCCTTCTCTTATTTAATGACTTTTTAAAATATAGGGAAAACTATATTTTAGATAAAACTAAACAAATTGAAGTCTAAAGACAAAAACAGTAGATTTCAAGGTTTCTCTCTCTTGTACTTAAGAAAGCCTTCGTTATTTTTCACCTTTTGTCTTCTTCATATTCAAAATTCTGGCAAGTATTTTTGTGTGTAATTAATACATTCATAGTCGATATCTTATTTTTATAAATTACTGTTGTATAAACTATTAATACAAGTTATAATATGTCAAGTTTTTGATGATCAAGGCATCTGAAGTGTACTTGAAGGATAATGAAATCTGGGCAAATCTGAGGGCTTTTAGTTGTCTGTTACTAAAATGACGGCTCATGCTAAGGTGAGCATTAATAAGAAATAAGATATTAAAATTAGAGATTTCATTTGATAAAAGTTTGGTTGCATCTTGTTGTTCTTGTGTGCCTCTATCATTGTTACATGTTTGATATACGTATCTCCAACTATATTAAATGCTATGCCTGAAAGACTTCTAATTATTTCATTGTCTGTAGGTATTTTAATGGCATTTCAGGAGTGGTTTTCTATGAGTACTATTCAGTGGGCACTAGGACTAAATTGTTATGTTTATTTGTTTTAGTTAATCAAACATAAGATTCTGTAGAATTCATTTGGAATGTGAGTTGAGAAGGAAATTCTGCCTTTCTCTGATTCATTTGTCACTTAAGATGTAATAGAAGCATTAGCTCTTTCATCTCTGTATGATTTTCACTGAAATTGTTTTAATCCTTTCATTGATATCATTAACGGCTCCAAAAATAAGCCTTTAATCTTATAATTATTTCAGAAAAGTAGTTATAACGGATCCTTTAGAGCCATTGAACTATATGGGATGCGTACACTAAGTGACAAATCTGTAGAGTAAAAATACTTTAAGCACCCTTAGTAAATCATTTGTGTAAGCTCTCCTGGTGGTTTCACAAATATGAGTTGTCAGTTAGCTGAAATAACTGTGGTTAATTCTCCATGGAAGCAAGTTTCTCACTTGCCTTTTAACTATTAAATGTACTACATTTAGACTTGTCCAAAGTAAACGTTTTTGACTCTCTGAGAAAAGAAATCAGGTTCTATTTTGTAAGCTCCCAAGAGACGCGATGGTCATGGTCATTTAAGCTGCTTTATAATGAACTTAGTTACACTATTATGCCAACCACAGCATGTTAAATAGTGCTAATAATTACTACTTATGATATGGACATCATACTAATGGTATAAACAGTTTAATAGATTAAAGCATTTAAACTGAAATCATAATGGAAAACATGTTTTTTTAAAAGGTATCTTAATTCTTTTCTTTTGCTTAAACTTCTAGAAAGAGACTGTATCAGAGTCTAAACATTTTTAAGCGTGTCTTATGAAGGATTATTACTCAGTATAAACAGCATTATTATCACTGTATTCGTGTATAACCTTGTTTAAAAAGCCCATAACTTGCTTCAGCTTGATGCAGTAGAGAGATGCCCCAGGCAAGGAGCAACATGAAATGTCATTGAGGCAGATGTTTGAATACACATTGAACAAAGGCATAAATTAAACTGCATACTGACGTGTAAATTAAAGCTAGGTGTGAAAAATTTGGAAGTTGAATTGAAAGGCTGTAACTCTTGATTTCCATATTTTTCTTCAGTGGAGCTATGTAATCTGATATATGCTCTAGAGAAGCCACTTTCTTCATTGCTTTCCAGATTTCATGTTCTCCAATCACATGTGCTCTCATGCCATTCTGTCCACCACCCACCAATAGTCCATGCTTTACCTTTGTTTCATTATCTTACCAGATAACTTGTTAAAATATCACAACAGATTTATTTGTCCTTCTCAGGAACTTATACTTTTACTCAGTTATTATCATCTACATCCCTCTTTAATCTCATCTAAACATTAACAAACCTATATTATCATACTGCTGCCTTGTCTAAAGCAAATTGTGGGCTTCTAGAAGGCAGACTGCCTGTTAATTTTACCTAAAACCAACTTTGTATATATAAATTAATAAATAAATATGCTCTCTAATTTTGTTATGCCACTTAAAAGCTTTCTTAACTCTATTATTTGAATGGTTTCTATTTCTTTTTGTTTTATTTTTATGAATTTTAGAGAGTTTTTAAAAAAATATTACACATAACTTTGGAAATCTAAATATGAAAATGACAGTTTAGCAACTGGATAACTAGAAATTTTACATTTGGCATTCAGCTTAGGTTTCATGTTATTCTTAACTATTAATGGAAATATTTCAGTTGTTAACCAGCACTTACTTGAAAGTTTACAACGTTCAGTTTACCATGACAGTTACTTTGGGGTTTGATGGGTAAATAAGTTAGTTGTGTTTTCTCCCCATAAAACTGTGTATTTTTTGGCAGATGAGAAAACTCAACTATATCATTTGCTCAACATTTTACTTTTTATCTCATTTATATGTATTGAAGAGATTAAAGGAGGAAGGCTCTTTCAGCTAAATGATATAAGAGCGCATTTCACTGGAGAGGAAATCTTAGAGCTGCTTCTTGAAAGATGGCAGCATTAGTGGAACCAGAAGAGACCTAAGTGATACTAGCTATGTAAGTGGAAGAACACTAGTAAAGAACACAAGGGCATAGCTTTTTTTCCAGTAACATTTTGCTCATCCTCCGTTCACAAGTTTATTACTGTTCTGCTGTGGACTTTCTATTGATGTATAATATATCTACAGAAAATTGCATATATCATACATGTACACCTCAATGAATTTTCACAAATCAAGCTCATCCATGTAACTATCACAGAAAATTAATGTCGCCTTAGAAGGCTCTCACTTGTGCTCTGCACCAGCCATATTCCTTCCTACAAGGATTGCCCTATCCTGATTTCGAAAACTCTAAATTAGTTTTGCCCACTTTGTAATTTTAGTAAAAGGTTTCATATATTATATACTTTTTGTCTGGCTCCTCTCATGTAATGATTTATTTTTAATGTAAATCTGTTGAAGCATTTGTATATCCTGTATAGTTCACTCATTTCAATTGTACAATGATGTTTTTAGTGAACTTAGCAAGTGTTGCAACCATTGCAATAAATCAGTTTTGGAATATTTTTTTGTCATCACAATAAGATTCTGCATGCCAATTACTGTTCATCCCAATCTCCTTCCTCATCCTGTGCAATGTCCAATCTACTTTCTGTCTATATGTTTATCCTCAATGTATTATTTTAAAGCGAAAAAATGAGTATTTAAAACCAAGTTAAATTTAATGGGCTTTTCAGTGGGGACAATATAGAAGAAATATAGGCAGTTATTTCTGGAGGTATGGAAATAGATATATTGCCTGCATTTTGAATACTCTTAGAATCAAACATCATGAATCTAGACATTTAAAAATTATTTCTTTTGAGTTTTCTATCAAGTACAGGTGTCAAATGTACAAAGTAAGCGTATTTTTTTTTTTTCTGTTTAAAGGAGTGATCTAAGTTTTGTTTTAGACTCAGGGTGTTCACATATTACAGTCACATTAGGAACATGCAGAAAAGAGAGAGAGAGAGAGAAGGCCGGGTGCTGTGGCTCACACCTGTAATCACAGCCCTTTGGAAGGCCGAGGCAGGAGTATTGCTTGATTCCAGGAGTTCAAGACCAGCCTGGATGTACCGTCTCTACAAAAAATAAAAAGTCAGCTGGACCTGGTGGGGTGCACCTATGGTTCCAGCTGCTCGGGGGTGCTGAGGTGAGAGGATGCCTTGAGCCCAGAAGGTTAAGGCTGCAGTGAGCTGTGATCACAACACTGCACTTAACCTGAGTGACAGAATGAAACTGCTTAAAAAAAAAAAAAAATAGAGAAATAATTGTTTCCCATCTTTCTGAAAAATTAGTTTTCAGTTTATATCAATAGCACTGAAGGTAATTTTATAGCTTACAAAAGATCTTGCGTTCTGCTGAAGTCATTCGGGGTGATGCTAAGAATTTTTTCAACAGTATGAGGAGGTGAAATGCCGGTGGCAGTTTTGGAGTGTACATAGCCTAGTAAGTGTTCTACAATAACTGCATTTATATACATGAGTTGTTCCATTCAAGTATTCTCTTTTACTTCTTTGACAGATCCATTATATATCTCTTATAAACTATAACGGATCAGAAACAATTCCTCATGTTAGGAACTTTTCCATTGAATCCACATTCTATGTAATAAGAAGAAAGAACGACATAGAACCTGTAATATATAATACATTACTTAAGGATTACTGTCTGTGTGCATGTCTTTTTAAATATAGAAGAAAAGAAAGGAGAGAAGGAAGGTAACTTTTTCCAAGGCCCAAATATAAAAAATATGGAGAAACAGGAAATTTCCTATATGGAAGGCATTTATTTATTTCTTCTCTAGTATTTAGCTTCTTTCAATTCTGGAAGTACATTTTGATAATGTCTGCTAAATTACTTTCAAGTATTTCTTGCTATTCATTTAATTTTGAAAGAAATTGTATGTTACCATATGCATTGTTCAAAATTAAAAATTTCATTTAATGATTCAAATATTTCATTCTAGCTTGTGGGGAAAGCTAAAGGGAATTGTGTTAGGTCTGCTTTGCCAACAGGAACTATTAACCCTTTATTGTAGTCATACTCAAAGCCTGGTTC
The DNA here is from genome assembly GCF_003255815.1 of Theropithecus gelada. Taxonomy (NCBI): domain Eukaryota; kingdom Metazoa; phylum Chordata; class Mammalia; order Primates; family Cercopithecidae; genus Theropithecus; species Theropithecus gelada. Next base: position 80,291,126 of record NC_037672.1, on the reverse strand, counting down.
ATGGAAATTTGGAATCCCTTTTAAGGAGTCTACAAGGTCAAAACCAGATTTTTCTCTGGTTGTATGCTTTAATTACTTGCTTTTTCTTTTCTGTGTATCCATTACATGTTTTTCATGAGGTTACCACGAGGCTTACAAACACTATCTTATAACCCACTATTTAAAACTAATGACAACTTAACACTGATTGCGTAAAGAACCAAACTCACAAAAAGGAAACTAATAAAAACTCTACACTTTAACTTCATCCTCCCACTTTTTAACATTTTGTGGTTTCTCTTTGTGTCTTATTGTACTGTTTATGTCTTGAAAAGTTGCTCTAGTTATTATTTTTGAATGGTTCATCATTTTGTCCTTCTACTTAAGTCAAGAGAAGCTTATATATCATAATTACAGTGTTATACTAATCTGTGTTTTTCTGTGGGCTTACTGTTACCAGTGAGGTTTTTGTTTGTTTGTTTGTTTCTTTTGTTTTGTTTTATTTTGTTTTTTCCTTCAGGTGATTTCTTATTGCTTATTAACATCTTTTCTTCTTTCTGACTGAAGAACTCCCTTTAGCATTACCTGTCTGGTTTTGATGAAATCACTCAGCTTTTGTTTGCCTGGGAAGACCTTTATTTCTCCTTCATGCTTAAAGGATATTTTCACTGGATATACTATCCTAGGGTAAAAGTTTTTTTCTTTCAGCACTTTAAATATGTCATGCCACTCTCTCCTGGCCTGTAAGGTTCCCACTGAAAACTGCTGCCGGATGTATTGGAGCTTTATGTCATTTGGGTTTTTTTGTTTTGGTTTGGTTTGGTTTGGTTTTTCCGCTCTGGCTGCTTTTAGGATCCCTTCTTTATCCTTGACCTTTGGAAGTTTGATTATTAAAAGCCTCAGAGTAGCCTTCTTTGAGTTATGTCTGCCTGCTGTTCTATACCTTCTTGTGTTTGAATGTTGGTATCTTTGTCTAGGTTTGGAAAGTTCTCTGATATTATCCCTATGAATCCCCCTTGCCTCTGTCTCTTTCTCTCCCTCCTCTTTAAAGACAGTAACTCTTAGATGTGTTCTTTTGAGGCTATTTTCTAGATCCCATAGGCATGCTTATTGTTTTTTATTCTTTTTTCTTTTGTCTCCTCTGATTGTGTATTTTCAAATAGCCTGCCTTCTATTTCACTAATTCTTTCTTCTGTTTGATCAATTCTGCTGTTAACAGACTTTGAAGTATTCTTCAGCATGTCAATTGCATTTTCAAGTGTAGCATTTCTGCTTGATTCCTTTTAAGTATTTCAATTTGCTTATTAAATTTATCTGATATAACTCAGAATTCCTTCTCTTCGCTATTGTTGAATTTCTTTGTATTTCCTCAAAATGGCCATTTTGAATTCTCTTTCTGAAAGGTCATATATCTCTGTTTCTCCAGGACTGGTCCCTGGTGCCTTATTTAGTTCATTTGATGAGGTCCTGTTTGCCTGGATGTTGTTGATACTTATAGGTGTTCTTCAGTGTTTGGTAATTAAAGAGATAGATATTTATTGTAGTCTTTACAGTCTGGGCTTTTTTGTACCTGTCCTTCTTGAGAAGGCCTTCCAGGTATTTGAAGGGACTTGGGCCCCAAGCCCAATAATGTTGTGGTTTTTGTAGACTCATAGAGGTAATGCCTTGGTGGTCTTGGATAAGACCTGAAAGAATTATCTCACTTACCAGGCAGAGACTTGTTTTTTTTCCCTTACTCTCAAACATATTGAGTGTCACTCTATGTGATGAGCCAACTGGAACAGGATGTGTAATGATGCAAGTACCCCTGTGACCACCGTCACTGGGACTATGCTGGGTCAGACCTGAAGCCAGCATGGTACTGGGACTTGTTCAAGGCCTTTCCCTTCAGTGTAGTGAGTTCCTCAGGCCCTGGGAGTGTCCAGAGATGCTGTCTGGGAGCCAAGTACTGGACCCAAAAACCTTAGCAATTTGCCTGATGTTCTATTCTTCTGCGGCTAAGCTGGAACTCAAACCACAATACAAAATCCTTCCCACTCTTCCCTCCTCTTACTATGGCTGAAGATCCTCTCTTGTGGCTCCCATCACTACTAGTCCACGGGGGTTCTCCAGCCTATCACCAATGTTCACTTAAAACCCAAGGCATCTTCCTCAGCTTGTGGCGAATGTTGCCAGGCCTGGACTCACCCTTCAGGGAAGTGTATTCCCATTTGGCCCAGAGCAGGTCCAGAAATGCTGTCTAAGAGTCTAGGCCTGGACTCAGGGACTCCAAGGGCCTGATTGCTGCCCTACCCCACTGTGACTGAGCTGATAAGCTAGGGTGCAAGACAAAATCCCCTTTATTTTTCCCTCTGCTTTTCTTAAAAAGAAGAAATATTTCACCATAGCCACCACAGCTGGGAATGTGATGGGTCTTTTCTGAAGCCAGCACATCTCAGAGCCCAAGGCCCACTGCACACCACCTGGGTATCAATGGTGGTTTTTCAGGGCCCAAGCATTCTTTAGTCAGCAGGTGATAAGTCCTCCCAGGACTGGGCTCTTCACTTCAAGGCAGTGGTCCTTTTTGACCCAGGACGTGTTGAGAAATGTCATCTAGGAGCTATGGCCTGGAATGGGGACCTCATAATTCTGCCCGGTGCCTTATCCTACTGTGGCTGAGCTGGTATCCAAGATGCAAGACAAGTCCTCTCTGTTTTTCACTCTTTTCTCCTTTAGCAGAAGGAAGGAGTCACTTTTATTGCTACAAGCTGCACTGCCTGGGGTTGGAGGAGCGATGGCACAAGCACTCCTTGAGCTGTGCCAGGTGGTGTCTTCCTTAGTCACATGCCACCCAAGTTCACTGGCTCTAAGCCCAGCCTAGCACTAGGAATTGCAGTCCTTGTGTCCTAAATTTCCTTTCAAGTTTACCTAGGACCCCAGAGCACTTTGGCCCACAGTGGTGAGGCTTGCCATGAAACCCAAGTTCCAGCCCATGGGATGGGTGATTCCCCTCTGTCTAGGGCTGGTCCAAATGCTTCCTCCTTGTATGGGTACTGGCTGAGCCCAGCATGGTTTAATTCTCTGCTGTGACGGGGCAGCACTGAGTTCAATGTAAAGTTTCTCAGTCACTCTGTCTCCCTCCCCAAAGTGCACGGATACTCTGTGTACCTCATGACCACTGCAGGGGACTGGGGAGGGGTGTCAATGGCGATTCAAGACTGCTTCTCCTGCTCCCCTCAGTGCCCTCTTTTTGCAAAATGAAACTAAAACCAGGTACTTTGATTGCTCACCTGATTTTTGGTTCTTGTCATGGAGCTTTTCTGTGTGCAGACAGTTGTTAAAACGTGCTGTTCCAGCAGAAGGGGAAAAACGGTGTATGCTTCCATTCTGCCATCTTGCTCTGCCCCTTAGCTACTTTTAAATACTTGTAAATGAGAAAATGTATCATGCCAGCCTTTTGTAATCAGACTTGAATATAACTAACTGAGTGCTATATAAATTTTACATACTGAGACTTTAGACGGAGCAATCCTCACAATCAAACCTTTTGCTAATAAGTTATAAAAATGAAAGTGAATTTTTACTTGTGCCACACTAGTAACTTTTGTTTATGATATAGTTAAATTTATTATTGTGTAGCACTCTGATTTTATTTTTCACTCTCTGCCAGAGCTCAACTTATGCTGAAAACATATTATGAAATTTGCCTCCTTGAATACTGTATCTGTCTACCAATCATAAGCTTTATATTGCCTCATTGTTTATTTATTATTCTCCAGGCAGGAGAATTGCTCAAGCCCAGAAGTTCAACCCCAGCCTGGGCAACATGGTGAGACCTCGTCTCTACCAAAAATTAAATTAAATAAGTAATACTCCTGTGGCCACAGCTACTTGGGAGGGTAAGGTGGGAGGATTGCTTGAGTCTGAAAGTTCAAGGCTGCAGGAACCTGTGATTGCCTCACTGCACTCTAGCCTGGGTGACAGAGGAATATCCTGTCTCAAAAAACTGTTGGGAAATAACTGTTATCTCAGTATTTGTTAATATGAAAAAATGCATTAATTGATAATGGCTTCTGTAAAGTTAGATGTTTACCTTATCACTTGTGTAGAAAAAGATATATAAATCATATCTATTTGTAATTAGGATTTCCAAATAGTAAAAGTGAAGTATGTTTATTTTTTCATGCATAAGGGCTAATTTCAATATATAAATATATATGTGTTTGTGTTCTGGCTCAAAAAGACTTGAGATCTTTCCAAAAATGTTAGTGCCCATAACTATTAGTACTATCAATCTTTGAAAATAAACATTTGGAGCTGTTTCTTGGACTCGTTCGTGTATTGAGGAAGTAATGCTTGGCAAAGAATGCAAGTCTACAGGAATGCTGTAATATAAAAGGAAGAAAATACACTTCAAAAGTAATAAAAAGACAAGAAGGAGAGATAGTTGTTACAAAAGGAGGAGACTAGCTGTCTATGGGTTAAATGGTGAGTAGATGATAATTGAACTAAAAGGGACCCTTTTCACTTAAGATTATTGATGTTGTTGAATTATTTAGAGCCACTTTGATCCCAAACCTTCACCAATGATCATCTGAACAACTCTGTATATTTTACTATTACATATTAATGTTCTCCTGGAGATTTTAATTTACTTAGCAAATTTAGTGCATCAATATTATATGAAATATTTATGACAGTTCTTTACCAATGCAAACATTTTTTAAAAGATAATATTATAATATGATCCCCTGATTTAGTAACATTGACTTTTTTATTTGTTTCATGGTAATGGTCGTTTTTTTTGTTTGTTTGTTTGTTTGTTTTAATTTTACAACTATATACGTGAAGTCCACTAAAGCCTGGACATACGGTACAGCCTTCAGGTTTTCTGTTATAGGTGATATATATTTCATATGTATTTCTCATATATGTTATAGCTACATATTTCTAACTACTTAGACACTCATTTTTATCTTCTTTCTCTCTTCAAGTCACAAATATCTGTCTTTTTATTGTAATTTGGTATTAAAATACCTATAGCCAGTTTCATCAGTTAAAACCTTCTGGACAGTGGAAATTCTTTATCTGTATGTATTTTAGAAATTAGGGCCACAAAACATACTGCTCTCTCACAAATTAGTCTCTGCAATATTTTTCACAGTACAGGTTTTTCACCTTTCTAGGTAATTCAAGTAGATCATGCCTGAGGAGATACGATCCTGAATTACTTTCTAAGTTCATTTCTAAAGCAAACATAGAGCCCTTCAAATGGTTTATAGTAAGTTAGCATTTCCCTGCTGTGACATTTTACAAAAATGTGCAACTATAACAACAAACATGTGTGTTGTAATTTTTTATGGAAAGTCATAGAAGTGGAAAAGCATAAATAATATTAGCAGCATAAGCCCACATGGATACTGGAGGGCAACATGAACCTCCTGCAAACTAACAGAAAAGTGGATCTTAATGTAATTTGTGAAGTACATAGCATCTAAAATGTTACACATGAGTGAACGTGAAGGAAAATAATTCTCATGAGATGCTATCAGATACATATCTATTCATATTTCATAGTTGTAATTCATTATAAAATAATAGCAACAAATAACAAAAAGAAGTTACAACATAAATCTCATCCCCTACATTCCTTTAATCTGTTGTATTGTAATTTTTTGTCAGAAATAATTGAAGAATATGTGTTTTGGTGGTTACAGAATGAACTTAAATATCCTTAGAGTGGCACCGTTGAAAGTAGCATGCCAGTGGTGTTGGCATCCATGTGAACACACAAATTTACACACATACGAGTGAGATCATAACTTCTGATGTAAGTATATAGGGTATATATGACATATATTTGTAAGATGCAAATTAATTTCATAAAAAATGTTATCTAATGGTTTAAGATTTCAAAAAGCTTACTTTTTTCATTTATTAAGGAGTAAATGACTGTGTTTTATCCATTTTTTATTTAAAATTTTGTTTTGATTTTGTCAGGATGATAGATCAGACATAATTATTTTATTTTACTGATGACAGAGCTGATACTCCAACTGGTAAGAGATTAATACAAGGATATGACCCTATGCCTTGTAGGGACCAAGGGAAAACTTACCTTTTGCTTCCTGAAGGTTCACTGAAAAAATCAACTCACTAAAGGCACATTAATTGGATGAAATACATACAAATTTTAGGAATGTGTACACAGAAGTCTTCAGAATGAAGACCCAAAGATACAGGATAAATCGTTCATTTTTATGCTTAGGCTCAACACAGTATGGACAGCCATGTAGAAATATGATTACACAAAATGGTATGGCCTAATGCTAATAGACTGAGTGAGTGGGGAAACCCAGCAAGCCCCATCTGTCTAGATTCTTCTTGGCCTCTCAGATAATTCTTTCTTTCTGGGTATGGGGCAGGACCCTCTCTGGAATGGGAGTTTTATCACCTACAGTCAAACAAGATAGGTCAGATAATTCCTTTTTGTTATTTGAGACAAAATCACATTCTGCAGTCCAGGCTGGAGTGCAATGACTTGATCTGGGCTCACTCCGCCTCCCGGTTTCAAGCGATTTCTCCTGCCTCAGCCTCCTGAGTAGCTGGGATTACAGGCACCTGCCACCACGCCTGGCTAAGTTTTGTATTTTTAGTAGAGACACAGTTTCACCCTGTTGGCCAAGCTGGTTTCGAACTCCTGACCTCAAGTGATCCACCCGCCCCAGCCTCCCAAAGTGCTGGGATTACAGGCATGAGCCACTGCGCCTGGCTTAGATAATCTCTTTATGGTCAGTTTTTCCAAGGAAAGCAGGAGGGAAAGGTAGAGTAATGATTTCAGGTATTATGGCTAGCCTTGGGGAAAGGGGTTTCTGATTTCTGTGGCTGTCCTCCAGGATGAATGGTACTGAGACAGGAGAGCAGAAGGTCAGAGAAAAATTTTCGCTTCTGCGGCCACTTCTGAGGCCTTCATTTTGGGGTATTGTTTTCTGAGTCACAACAGCTTTTACTCCAAGTTTAATTTTATAAATAAATTTTCTGAACTAGTTTATTTGGAAAGCAAAATGACTGATATTTGTTATTTTGATAGAAAAGTGTATCTTCCATTTATTGGCAGGATAAAAAATTGATTTAAACTGAAAGTTTTCTAGTTAAAAGAGGAAATGGGCCAGGCCTGGTGGCTTACGCCTATAATCCCAGCACTTTGGGAGGCCAAGGTAGGTAGATCACGAGGTCAGGAGATCGAGACCATCCTGGCCAACATGGTGAAACCCCTTCTCTACTAAAAATACAAAAATTAGCTGGATGTGATGGTGGGCACCTGTAATCTCAGCTATTCGGGAGGCTGAGGCAGGAGAATTGCTTGAGCCCAGGAGGCGGAGGTTGCAGTGAGCCGAGATCACTCCACTGCACTCCAGTCTGGGCAGCAGAGTGAGACTCCGTTGCAAAAAACAAACAAATAAAAAACAAACCAACGAGGAAATGGATTGGAAATGAGATACTCAACAACTGCAGATTTTTTTTAAGAAAAAGTTGTCTCCTGGAGCTCCAAAATTATGTTAGGTTTAGGAAGGTGTTTAGAACCCAGACCCCCCTACTCCACAGGTACTTATGCCTCATCTGTAAATTCAGAGCATGTGGTTTGAAATCTTCGCAATAGGCTTTGGTTTGGCATCCAGGCCACATGTCCTGGTACACACTACTTTGAAGCAATTTAGAATACTTGCTTTGAAGGCTTATTATAAACATAGAAAAATCTGTTTTTCCACAAGGATAGCACAAGGATAGCACCAGAGTGTCAAAGAGGTTATTATTGTGACTAGAGATCAATGTTTTTACATGGTCCTCTGTTACTGAATCAGAGGTGTCATTCTGGATTTTGATAATGTTTATTTCTCTATATAAGTCAAAATAGAAGGGTTTAAAGAATTCGTGTCTGAAAAATAATCTCTCTTTATTATGCCTTTAGCAATACGTTGGCTTCACGTTCTAAAAAAAAAAAAGGTATATTTACATTTGTGAATGTTTTACGTTTTACTTGTCCATTGATACGTAATTCTTTTCTTATATGACTTTTGGGTATAGAATTCTGGTTCTGGGAAAATTCTTACAACATATGCAGTTTAACCTTCAATATCAGAAAAGTTTTAGAAATTGGGGGCATTTGTTTTTTATTTGGGGGCATTCAGTCTTTTAAGGATTCTAGCACATCAAGCTTCATTTCTATAGTATGGATAGTATCTATTCCCTACCCCACTCCTTCCTTTGCATTTCTATATAAGAATGCTGTTACTTTTTTACTTTAAAATTATCTCTCTTTGAATTTGAGTCATTGTGATTTACAAGTTTTCAATTTATCTATTACCAACTGGGTCAAAAATCTAGTAGGCCAATTTCAACAAAGATACTTTGTTTCCTTTCAGATCACACAGGGAACACCCATTGCTTTGTCTTTTTGTTTCATAGAACTATACTCTTTAATATTCTACCATTTGACCAGTTTTTGAAACCTATAGAACACAATCTTTATTTTAGTAACTGTAAAAACAACAAAATATTTCCTTTCCTTAATCAATTTATGTCAATTAAACAGAATTTTAAAAATATGAGTGAGTTCTGCACAATTAATTCAAACTATTCCCACAGAGAACAATAAACTTTGGTCATAATTTTGGGAACAAGTTTTTGCACATATTTGATATTGTGTTCATGAAGTCCAAATAACCATGATTGTAAATACATTATCATTTTTCCTACAGTTTTCAGAACCTAGATGATATTACAAAAGCATCTGTTTACATGCTAAGACTCATAAATATTTCAATTTTAGTTTTCCCTATCATACTTAATGCCAGTGGTGGTAGGGACTATTCTGTAAGCATTCAGCTGTGGCCGTTCTGTTAAGGAAGGCAATATAATTGTTTTTGAAAAGATTTTCAGAGGTGCATGGATAAATAGAAATAAATTTGTATCTTCTTTTAGCAGGTAAGTGGAAGCACTACTATTTTAAAGTCTTTCAAACTACTATACTTAGGTATTTCCATCATCTACGTGTCTTAAAGTGATTAATGTTTTCTAAAACAAGTTTTCTAGTATTCTGCCTTCTGCATGATTGTGAATGTACATTGTTAGATCACAAATGTGTTAAGGAAATTTCACTTTTAAGTAGGATAAAATCTAAGATAAGTAGTAAATAATAATAAGTAGTAAAATAAGTAAATGATTAATAAATAAATGGAAATACATTGGTTCAGATACCTGAATAATGAACTTGGCCTTTGAGTTGCTTGATCCATGCTAAAACGACCTCCCTGTCTTTTATCTGCCCACCCTGGTTTGGTTGCTTCCTTAGAATTCCAATGTGTAATAACCCCCAGTGACCCCAGGGTCTCCCCATCAAAGCTAAAGCAGTTTCAAGACTCAGTAAGTCCAATGAAAAGCCTCTTTATCCCTACATTTCCAGAAAAACCCACTTATCCTTATTGGATCAGCTTGACATCATATCCCTAAAGTAATTACTTGGTGAGAGGATGGGAAGCATAGATTGCCTTAAACCAGTGACTCTCATCTGGGGTTAATTGTGCCTCCATGGAATACTTGGCAATGCATGGAGACATTTTTGGTTGTCAAAACTGGAAAGATGTTAATGATTTGTACTGTGAAGAGGCCATACATGCTGCAAAATGTCCTATAATGCACAGAACAGCCACCAACAACAAAAAATAGCAAGCTCCAAATTTCTATATTACCAATATTGAGAAACCCTGCCTTAAGGCAATCAGTGACCACCCTTGGAGCTAAGATTGGTTCCAGTCCTATGTGAAGCACATACTGAAAAATGAGGGAAGAAAGCTCACCAAAGGTCAATCTGTATGTTTTTGACAGAAAGCTTGAGAAACGGATGCTGAGGAAACAATCAAAACTATCCATCCCTTACTTCAAAGGCAATTCAGTATTATTATGCAGAACAATCGCAAAACAGTTTATCCTTCACTAGAAATAACAATGCCAAGTGTAATACTGTGCAATATATTACAACTATGAGCAGGGATATTAGTTTCTCAAAGTAAACTCAGGAGTTAATCTACATACTTAAAAGAGGCTATATTTTGAGCCATGAAAATGTCACTATATTAATCAGAAATGTAGCACATCATATCACCACAAATCATTCCTTTGACCTGGGTATTGAATAATTGAATTTCTTAGATTTTCTCTATTCTATTAAAGTAAGATATTTCAAGCAATAATCTTTGTAGATTTTTAGAGAAGGAGGTTTATCCTTGTGAATATTGTCTCACAGTGCCATTTCATTCTGTCAATATTGTTGAAAACATTTTGATAGACCACATAAGTAACAGTCACCCACACACTATTTACATAAGTAATTAACAGGAATAGAATTTTAGGGATTAGAGGCATTACCAACACTCCAACATTTTCCTCTGAATGAAATAATCAGCACAGTGGGTGGTCAGCTGCATTTTTAAACCTAGCAGGCTAAATTCTGGAATAGAAACGATCAAACTCTTAGGGAAGGGTTAGACTATAAAGTTTGCTACCATTGAGTTACACTTGTAAGGAAATGCCTCTTAAACAATCCAGCCTAGGAGTTTAGAAAACTTCAGAGCTCTTTCCAAATATGTATTGCTACTCATTTTCTATATAGCTGGTCATGTTCTAGGTTAAAAGGCCACAAAGTGAAAATGGGATCAGAGTTCTCCTTTGCTCATAAACACATTCCACTGTAAGACTAGAACCACGAGTATTTAATTAGGCTCTTTTATGTATGCTCAAAGTTTTTGGAATACAGCACTTGTATCTCAGCACTTATTTTCAGTAAGAAAAAATGAACAAGGGACAGATGCTTTTGAAAAATTAAACTTACCAACTCCCATCCCTCTTAGTGTGTGTGTGTGTGTGTGTGTGTGTGTGTGTGTGTGTGTGTTTGTTTTCCCTGACATCTGGGATTCAGTTTAATGGCACCATTCACCCTGGTCACAAAGATTGAGAATCTCAGAATCTTTGAGGTTCCTGCAGCAGCACCATATGCATCCACAAAAACCAGGCCAATCAAAGGAGACAAACACTGTTCCCATATGGTGGCCTTCAATTCTGAAAGAAAACATCAGTACCTCATTATTCATCTTGAGGCATTTAGAGTGCTGGATGCCCTATGATCTGATTGGACATCCTGCATGAGAGAGACTTTTGGCACTAATTAAATTTGAATTCTAATTTTAGTTTTGTCATAACTTTTGCACCTAAAGTCTTTCTCTCTCTTATCATCACTGGTCTGGGAGATGAATACGGAAGCCCTGGGCCGTTCTAGGTTAAAAGACCACAAAGTAAAAATGTGATCAGAGTTCTTCTCCTTTGCTTATAAACACATTCTTCTGTAAGACTAGAATCACGCGGTTGTGTTCCTGATTTTGAGCTAAGACCTGGATGCCTTCATTGTGTCAGTGTCTGCCCTCCACTCCAGGTTGTTGAGGTATAGATAATTAAAAGAAAATGATATAGAAGCATGAGCCATGCTCAGTACTAATGATAACTTTTAAAATTATTTTGAAATTGTTTAATTGCTGGTATTTTTGCTCTGGTATAAAATGCCTATAAAAGGTGCAAAGAAATACCATCATATTTTTCTTTTGGAATGAAATAACCGATGAATCACATGTTAAATTTGTTTAAATATTTAACGTCATATAATATGACTTAGCAAAAACAAACTCTTGAAATAATATTGAAACTCAAATGATCCTATCTTCCCCTTTCTTTAGTTCAATTTGAACTTTAAAACTCAGTAAAATAATTCCATGTTTTCTACTCTAAAAATAATTGTTACTGTTTTTACAGTCCTAACATTTCTTGTTTTTTAACACATATACTAAATGAGGCATTGTTAGATAATGCATAGTAAATGTTGTGATTCATTTGTAACAGAAAAAAACAAAACTTGTTTTTAGCAGTAATCAAATGTTTCAGTCTGAATAGAAAATAACTAAAAAGTTACCAGGCACAGTGGCTCATGCCTGTAATCCCAGCACTTTGGGAGGCCAAGGTAGGTGGATTACTTGAGGTCAAGAGTTTGAGACAAGCCTGGGCAACATGGTGAAACCCCATCGCTACTAAAAATACAAAAATTAACCAGGTGTGGTGGCGTATCCCTGTAATCCCAGCTACTTGGGAAGCTAAGGCACGAGCATCACTTGAACTTGGGAGTCAGAGGTTGCAGTGAGCTGAGATCACACCATTGCACTTCAGCCTAGGCAACAGAGTGAGATTCTGTCTCAAAAAAAAAAAAAAAAGAAAAGAAAAAAGAAAGAAAGAAAGAAGAAAAAATGTATTATGATCACAAAATCTATAAAAAATTAGAAAATTTGGATTATAAAAAGTGTCTTGCAGCACAATGGAAATCAAAAGTGAACTATTCTGTGTTTTGCGGGAGGCTTTAAATTTGTCTCATTATAACTTTCACTTCCACAGAAAATAAGGAAGTAATTTTCATAGAATTTGGATCTTAAAAGAGTAAATATTATTTTTTACTGTTTATGTATAGGCATGGAGTGGAGAAGATTGTCAATTTTGTTTTATCAGAGAGAACTTGATGTTTCATAAGAGAAATCAACAGCAAATGTGTGTCCACAATAATACTACATAGATAACGTGATGGTACTCTGTAGAAGCATCTGGCAAACTCTACTGAAGTCAGAATAAGTGCAACAATATATACTCTAATTAACTATTCCATATTCTATGTGAACATTGTGATGAGTAAGTAGTTCTACTTATAGTCTAGGGATACAAGTCTGTTACGTATCGTTCAAGATCATTGATTTCAAACTTAACATATAAGAGAAACCAAAATGCTGTTGTTTTGGCAATAATATTACTTTGATACAAAAAAGTGTGAGTTTTACTTTTTAAGCAAGCAACACGTATCCAGGGTTTCTGTATTTCTATAGACCTTCATGAAAAGCTTACGTATGTGAAATGAGTATTGAGAATTGATGCTGAGCAAGTCCAGGATTGACAGCATAAACTCAAAATGCCCATGAAAATAAGCCTTCATCTAAGATATTCTTCCACATCCACTGCTCAGCCAGGAATCATACTAAATGCTGGGAGCTTAAACATAACTAAAATAGTCCCTAAATTACAAGGAGATGTAATGGGAGACATGACAAATACTTTGCATAAAATATGGTAGATGCAATGAGAGTGATACAGGTAATTAAAGTATCACCTGGAAGGGCTCCTAATGCAGCCTGAAGTGAGCAGGAAAATATCAGAGAGAGGTTAGAATCTTAGCTCAGTCTTCAACTGTACACTAAAAAAAAGAGGGGTCACAGTGCATTCTAGGCTAAGGCTTTACCATGGGCTAAGGGGGAAGTATGGGATTGCACAGATGTGAAGCGAACTAATGCAGTTTGGTGAACATTTGAAGTTAAAGTGTAAATCAGAGAGCTGTAAAAGATGAAGTATCTACAGTCAAGGCAAAATAATAGTTTGCTTGTTATGTTAAGAGCATTGGATTTTCTAATGACTGTGTTAGTTTGCTAAGGCTGTCATAACAAAATACCAGAGATTGGGTGGCTTGAATAACAGAAATGTATTTTCTCACATTTCTGGAAGCTAGAAGTTCAAGATCAAGGTATTGGCAAGGCCTTTCCTTGGCTTCTAGACAGACAAGTCCTCACCATGTCCGTACTTGGCCTTTTCTCTGTGCCCTTACATCCCTTGTATCTCTTTCTCTTCTTCTAAGGACACCAGTCCTATTGGACGAGGCTTCCATCTTTATGACTTCGTTTAATTACCTTTATAAGGCCCTATCTTCAAATACAGTCACATTGGAGGTTAGGGCTTTATTATATGAATTTGGGGGCAGGGAGAGGGGACAATTTTGTCCATAATAATGATCATGAAGAGGTCTCACTGCAGTTTTAAGTGAGGAAGCAAAATAAATTCTTGCATTAGGAGAGTCCCTGTCTTGCATAATGAGAATAGAATTAAGGGGAAAAGAATGGGGGTATGAGGACCAATTGGAAACCTAACAAGTCCAGATATGAGAGGATTGATCTAGGGTGGCTGTGGAATGAATGGAGAAGGGAAACTGAATTGAGAGAAAACCATAGTGTTGAAATTGCCAGACAGATTCTTCCTGCCCTCTACACAGACAAAAGCAATTCACTGAGCCTGTGGTATTGCAGTAAAGAATGAGTTAAATTATCACTAGCCTTGCCACACAGAAGAGGAGTTATTACTCAAGTCTCCCTAAAGGTTCAGATGTTAGGGTTTTTCAAGGACAGTTTGGTGGGCAGGGGACTAGGGAATGGGTGCTGCTAATGAGTGGGGGAATGCAATCGTAGGGGTGTGGAAAACACTCCCAGTGTATCAAGTCTGCCTCTGGTTGGGTGTTCACAACTGGTGGAGTCATGAGTCATGAGTGTGTGTGGAGACAGTCAGTTGCCAGAATGCAGAAGTCTTCAAAAAGCCTCAAAAGACCAATCTGGCCGGGCACAGTGGCTCACACCTGTAATCCCAACACTTTGGGAGGCCGAGGTGGGCGGATTACGAGGTCAGGAGTTCGAGACAAGCCTGACCAATATGGTGAAACCCCATCTCTACTTAAAATACAAAAGAAAAATTAGCTGGGCGTGGTGGCGCTCGCCTGTAGTCCCAGCTACTCAGGACACTGAAGCAGAAGAATTGCTTGAACCCAGGAGGTGGAGGTTGCAGTGAGCGGAGATCACACCACTGCATTCCAGCCTGGGTGACAGAGATTTCGCAAAAACAAACAAACAAACAAAACAAAACAAAACACCTTAGGTTCTACACTAGTGATATTACCTGAAGGAACAATTGAAGAAGTCACAAATCTTGTAACCTCTGGCCATCTGACTCCTGAGCAGTAAAGGATTATAAAAACTGCCTACATTTTTGCAGAATTCAGATTTCTGCCATAATCCTCATCTTGTGACTTTTCATCAGTTTTAAAGAGGCAGTTTCAGCCCCTGAACAAGGAAGGAATCAGTTTTAGGGAGCCAGCCACTATTATCATCCTTGCTTCATAATTGAATTATAAACTAAATTCCTCCCCTGGTTAGGGTTAGCCTGGCCCATTCTCTTTCCTAAGAGCCAGAACAGCCAGTCTGTGAGGCTAGAAGCAAGATGGAGTCAACCAGGCTAGATTTCTCTCACTGTCATCATCATTGCAAAGGTGGTTTCGTTGTTAATTGGATTTAGAGCATGAAGAAAAGAAAAAAGTACAGAATAAATCCAAAGCTTCTGTCTTAGGAATTAGGTGGTAGCATTCCATAGGAGGAGAGCCTCTGTGAGGCCCATTAAACTGGACCAGTCGGCCCCCACTGACTGCTTCCTACCAGCTTCCCACATTTGCACACACACCTTTGACTTTTTGTACCCCCAATCTTGTTCCATCTGATCCAGTCACGATGGTGTGCTTGAACTTGGCAGAGGCTGAGCATCTAACAATGCTATTAGTTCTTCCATTGATCAAGTTAACAGCATAAACACTGTTCATCTTAATTTACTGTAAAATGCTAAAGACTGTTTCAGAGAATATACAGAAAAATTTAAAAAATCCCTCTAAATAAATACAGTTGACATTATAAATAAACGGAAGTAAAAACCAAACAAAATCCCAAAACAATCAAACAAAAACTGAGGCAAATATTAGAAATGCAAAAGGAAAAAAGGCAATTTGCAAACTCATTCAAACCACATTTTTTTAATGTATTGAAATTTGTTACTTAGCTATTTTATTATTTATTTGGCTCTTTTGCTGACCTTTCTGCGTATTTTACTCTGTGTACAAGGAGATAATAAGAATGAGGAGGTAAAATTTTCATCTGAGAAATTTATTTTCTAAATATGTCCCTTTTCTTTTTTGGGGCACTGTAAGGTCATAGATACATGGAATTTACTATAACTTTTATTTATCTGTACTATTAATTGACAATAGTCTAAATAATTAAAATATGCAACAGCATAGAGATATGACTTAGATTAGAACTATAACGGATATTGGTAGTGACATTTGGTCATCTCAGTCAAATCATGTGGCAGTGTTCTTGAAACAAGCTTATTTTCTTCTGGAAAATTAATATTTCACTGACTATCTGTGAACCATTTGGAACTGCTTGCTTAAGATTAAGGTGAAAAAAAGTAATAGTTATTTTCACTTTAAAATTTGTCTTTTTTTTTTCTTTACAGTTTAGCGTTCTGTTAGAATGGGAGATAATGTTTATTTGTTAGTGTTTATGTAGATAAGCCTTATCAACTGTGAAGCTATTAACTGTAAAAAGGAAGTCACAGCACGGATGAGGCAGGAAAATCATTGCCAACAATATTTATATTGGTTAGTCTGTTTGCCAATTTTACATAGAAAAAGATATCTGAGTTCCAAATTGTTTAATGTTGAGATTAATTAAAACTTGCTTATCAGTATTCTCAGAGAAATCTAAACTCATGTGTTATTCCTCACCTCCTAAAAAATAAATTTTAACTCTGCGGACATGTGTAAATACATAATTAATAAGCAAGGTATAATATGCTGTATGTACTATTTTGGACTACACCCTAAAGACTATTTCAAAACCTTTATTAGGTTTCATAAAGTCATTTATGAGTAAGACAGTGCCTGATTAATTTTCATGGTTATTAATATTTAATAGACTAGCTCTTAAAATTAAAGAAGTAAACATGGTTCATGCAGAAAACACCCAAAATATTTGGGATTCATTTTTAAAGTATTTCATGTCTTAAATTACATTATTAATATTGAGTTCAGTTTCTCTGTATATGTTTTGAGTGTTTTAGAATTCTTCCTCCTGAATTTTCTTTACTGAATTTATGTACAATCCTGATTATGCAGCCCAGCTTCACCTAATATTGTTATGTCTTAATCCCTCTTTCCCTCGGGCATGCCCTGTGTTATTTTCAAATGTGTAGCATTGTGATAACAAATATATTAAATTAGGACCCTCCAGCTTCTGATCTGAATTTTAAAATGGCCTGTCAGCAGTCATTTTTTATATACAGAATAAATTTGGCATAAATTATGGATGGTTATTTTAGCTACCTTTAATAACCCATCCCCCAAAGAAATTGAAACGAAACAGATATATAATAGGTACCAAAGATGTGTCATGCACAGGGTGGTTTGTATTTATGTCTAAATACAGACTTTTTTTTTTTTTTTTTTTTTTTTTTTTGAGGCGGAGTCTCGCTCTGTCGCCCAGGCTGGAGTGCAGTGGCGCGATCTCGGCTCACTGCAAGCTCCGTCTCCCGGGTTTATGCCATTCTCCTGCCTCAGCCTCCCGAGTAGCTGGGACTACAGGCGCCGCCACCACGCCCGGCTAATTTTTTTTTTTTGTATTTTTAGTAGAGACGGGGTTTCACTGTGTTAGCCAGGATGGTCTCGATCTCCTGACCTCGTGATCCGCCCGTCTCGGCCTCCCAAAGTGCTGGGATTACAGGCTTGAGCCACCGCGCCCAGCCTTAAATACAGACATTTTTGAAAGTAAAAATGGGCAGTGTTAGTAATTATATCAAAATTATAGTGGTATACCCAGAGGGTTCTATACTAACTGGAACGTGTGTATGAAGTCTAACAAAAAGAATTAATTATATTTTTATCAGCATTTTATGTTAAAATAAGGGAAGTGATATACCTACTTCTTATAAAAGAGCCTGATTTTATTTCTAGTGCAAGGGAATCTATGACATGAACATTTAATATATAATATTTAAATCTCTAACCTAGTACCTTTCTTTGAGTTGACTATCACATTCCTGTAACCCATTCTTAATTTTAAACTTATGTGGGTAATTCATAGTTTCTTCATCTTTGATTAGTTCTACTGCCAAGAATTACCCAGGGGTATGTCAGCAACTACAGTTTATAAGGTGTGTAATTTCAGATTTAGACATGATAGATCATCTTCTATCAGGACTGATCTTTAATGGTTGTGATGAACAGAGAAAAATTATTTCCAATCTTGGTGAAATACAACTTAATCTTTCATAATGTAAGTGATGTGGCAGATTAAGAGTAACCATAGTCTAAGAATATTTTCCAAGTCTAAGATAATTTCTCAAAATATAATTTCATTGAATTTATGGTGAGATGGTCAAGTAACTAGAGAATGTCACATTTTCTCTTGATTTTTAATAAAACTGTAGACAAATATTCAAATGTTCAGTTAATTCTTCTAACATATTATCTGCTTGTCTGTGGACAGATAAAGGAAAAGTGACTTTAATCATGGCGAACAGAACATTACATTAATGCATTGGAAGAGGAAATCTTTTTTTTGTCTTCTAAACTAGAATCCATTTTATAGAGGTCGAAAACAATTATTAAAAAGCTAGTGGGGTGAAGAGTGTTTGCATACAATCAGCATTAGCAATTTGATTAAAAAGTGATAACTACTTATCAAAATCTTTTAATATTCTTAGGCATAGAGAAAATATTGTCTTTTTTTACCCAAACAAGACCATTATGTCAAAATGTTAATATATGTAGGACCATTCTGTGTTAGGCAGATGTTAGATGCTTTCAGAAATAAACCCTGAAATTTCAGTGACTTAACACATAGAAATTTATTTTTTGTCCATATGCATTTTTCAGAGTTGATGCTTAACAGGTGGTTTTCTTTCATATGAAATTTGTGATTGCTATCGTGCCTACGACTCAGGAGTCCCACTCATCCAGCCTGTGGGGCAGACAGAGAAAACAGATGAGATGCAGAAGAACCCTTACAGGTCCTCAAAACCATGGCCTGGAAAGATCACCATTGCTTCTAGTCACAAGCCACTGGCAAGAACCAGTCACATGGCCATACTTGATGAGAGTGTTGTGCTGGCCTATATATTTTCCAGTGAGCAGCCCCTTCCCACATGCAGGAATTAAAAAAAAAAAAAAAAAAAAGAAAAGAAAAAAAACCTAGATTTTTTGTTGAAAAACTAGCTGTCTATGTCATAGTAGCTATAGTAAATTTAATTTGATGGTGAAAACCCATTTGAAATATGAGTATTAACAAGCTGTCAGAGTGCCTCTAGGTAGGCAAGCTTAAGTCCCTGGGAGAACAGAAATTTAAGTGAAAAATATCTTCAGTAAATATCTTTTTTTTTTTTTTTTTTACATTTTGAATTAATACTATGTGCATGAATTAATTGTTTAAAAATTAAGGCCAGGCACGGGTGACTCATGCTTATAATCCTGGCACTTTCAGAGACTGGGGTTGGAGGATCACTTGAGGTCAGATTCAAGACCAGTCTGGGCAATATCGTGAGACCTCATCTTTGCAAAAAATTTAACAATTTATTGGGCATGGTGGTGCGTACCTGTAGTCTTAGCTACTCAGGAGGCTGAGGTGGGAGGATCCCTTGAGCCCAGGAATTCAAAGTTACAGTAAGCTATGATTATGTCACTGCACTCCAGCTAGGTGACAGAGTAAGATCATGTCTAAAATATATATATATATACTTTTTTATATATATGGAAAGGAATCTTATAAGTAACTCATTTGCCTTACTGTTTTAGACTAAGCCTCATACATTTCTTGTTCACTCATGGTAAAAATGTTAAAAATGGAAATTTGGTCATTTAAAGAGAATAAAGTTGAAAATGTAAAAAAGGACTTGCTTAATTTTTCTATTGGAAAATGTTCCCATATAAAAAACAAACAAACAAAAAATAACGACCTTTACTCTAGTTAGATTGAAATGTGGCCAATTTAAGCTTATGATGAATACTTCAGAAATGAAAGCAGGTATAATACAATTCTTGGCATGATTTTGATACCCTTCTGTCTTTCAGCCATGAGGTTATTGTTAATTTTATCAACTGAATCATTTATTGGTGGGAAGCCTCTCTTCACTTGTTGCCAATGTCCAAATGATAGTCTGCTAAATAGCTCCTTAGAAACCAGAAGCAATAGTCAAAGGCTCACCAGCCACTAGATGGTGAAAAGAACGTTAGTTATTTCTGTGTTTTGTCTTGAAAATATACACCTTTTAGTTATTTGTTGGATCAGCCAAAAATATTAAGAATCTCTTGGCTAGTTTCTAAAGAGTTCACATTACCACAATAACCTTTTCCTTACTTCTACAGGATAGTTATTACCTTCAGTAGATAGAGTAACACGCCTTGGAAGATCATTAAAATACTAAACACACTGTTAAAAAACCTAAAATGCAAAAATCAGTCCCTTTTTATCATTTGGAAAATGGAGTATGTTGCTAAAACCAAAAGTGATGGATTTTGGCTTTTGCAAACTAGTATGCAGAATAAAGGGCCATTTTAGATTTTATTACTCTGAATACTTCTAATTACTTATTACTATGTATGGGATGTCTGAAGTACTATGCTCTCTAGTTTAGTCTAACCCATTGAGCATAAGACTGGCAGTTCCGCATTAGGTTCTAGCAGGTGTAACCCCCAGTGCATGACTGGGAGTTACTGTCTACATAAGGGGAGAAAAGAGAGAAGAAGAAATCTTAGAGCTTTTTAAAATCTCAACCAGGTACATGTATTTGCTTCTTCTTTTTTTTTTTAATCATCCTAAATCACTGTATAGGATACCTATATGTGATTTGGAGTAATTTAGCAGAAGTGTTAAAGGGGTAAATTAGCTCTGAAAATTAAGTAATCAGATCTTGTGCCTTACCATGGTCTACAGTGCTCAACATGATGTGAACCTCTAAATCCTATCATCTCTTGCCACGTTCCCCATGCTCACCAAATTCCATTCACATGATTTGTGGTGCTGGGTATGTTCTTTTGTTACCTGTTCTTTAGATTGATCTGAGGACTCTTTGAAGCAGATTTAAATGAGAGTATAATTTTTATTTTTCTTCTTGTTTTGAATATTTTACTACAAAGAAGAATCATCTTTTATATTTGACATGGTATATTTAAGACACAGTCATGAAATTCTTGTATCCTGAAATGTTTTACTGATGTTTTCTAAAAATTGTTGTATTTAAAAAATTGATCAAAAGTTAGTCCTGAACCAGGTGCAGTGGTTCACGCCTGTAATCCCAGCACTTTGGGAGGCTGAGGCAGGCAAATTGGTCGAGGTCAGGAGTTCGAGACCAGCCTGGCCAACATGATGAAACCCTGTCTCTACTAAAAATACAAAATTTAGCCAGGCGTGGTGGCTCACACCTGTAGTCACAGCCACTTGGGAGGCTGAGGCAGGAGAATCACTTGAACCCGGGAGGCGGAGGCTGCAATGAGCCAAAATTGTGCCACTGTACTCCAGCCTGGGTGACAGAGATGGATTCCAAGTGAGTCCTGTTTACATGTTGTAGTAATACATTTAATTGTAACCACATTAGTATGATGTTAAACAAAATATGTAAACTGAGGTGCAAACAGGAGGAAGATGCCACCTATGAAAATGAACAATGGAATAGCAGTGCTGCAACCTGATACTACTGAGCGCAAGATTCCAAGTGTGAAGAAAGAGGCATGTATACTATTTCAAAATGCTGTGCATCAAAATTGTCAGTATGAATTTGTCCAAAATGTAGTGGTTAGGATGGTTAGTGAATAATGAATTTATTTCTCCACATGTTTATTTTTTTAAATAAATTGAAAAAATAGTATTTTTTTTTACAAAGGAAATACAATATCTATAGCTCAAAAAATTACAAAATAAAAAAAAAGTACTGTTGCTAAGTATATTTGCAGTATTCACAGTTACCAGTCAGCACAGAAGTGAACATTGTCTGTATACTGGAAAATTCAAAGACTGACAGCATAATTCTCAATACAGACCTCTCACTAATAGCATTATGCATGCTTACATTGAGAATCACCTCAAAAAAAAAATTGAATTTATCCCAAGTGGCAAACTTCAAAAGGATCTCTTTCCAAACTTTGTAGCATGCAGTTCAGAAAGTGATTGATCTTCTTAAGCAATTGCTGTTGTCTGCTAGGAGGTAGTTAATGTTTAAGGTCACTACTTATTCTGTGTGTCATTCATCCCTCCTTCAAATACTTTCACTGCAGGATGTGAGCAATCAGTTGGGATCTTGATGACTAAAATATAAAGCCTAGCTTCTGATGGTTTTCAACAAGCCACACTAGAGTTAAAGCAACTTTTAGCATAGTAATCACCCTATTGCTAACAGAATAAAGGTAAATTTATCAAATCTAATAGAGAAAAAAATCCAAGGTGTCAAGGAAGGACATATTGTATGTGGAATGATGAGCACTTTATTCAGTGTCTTCTTAAAAGTCACCTCATAAAGTAAGTCTTTCCTGACTTCCCTGTCTAAAATAGTAGTCACTAGCACTCACCCCCATCAGACACACTTATTTTACTCCTTTCTTTTGGTTTATTTTTCTTCAGACATGACTACCAGTCTTTATACTCTATTTTAATTTTGATTTATTTATTTTTGTCTCATCCAACTAGCATATCAGCTCTGTGAGCATAGAGACTTTGGATTTTTTGCTCATTGCTTTATGTTGGTGTTAAAAACAGTGCCTGGACATAAGCAGCATTTTAAAAGAAATAAGTATAGGAATGATATGGAGGAAGAATGTGTTGTTGTTCTTTCTCACTGGGACAAAAGTAAGGCATTTTCTGTAAGCAATCTTAGAATACAGAAAGACTTTTAAAAGAACCCTTTATAATGAAAGAGAAGCTATTAATTTATCTCACAATGATTAAAAATGAGTACAGTTTGAAAGTAAATAAAAATATTAATTTGAGGTATGCCTAAGGATGAAGATTTTAAGAAATCTACCATTTTGAGAAATAAGGTTTGTAATAATTATTAAATTATCTTTAATGTGCCCAGTGTTTTGCTGGGCATTACATAAAAAGAGTAATTGATCATTTGTCCTGTCCTTCAAAGATTCACAGTCGAGAGGGATGAGAATTAGTAAAAAAAAATTTAATCAGTTATGTATGTGCTAAAATAAATGCTGGTAAAAGGGTCTGTGAGAATAAAGAAGAAAAACACCTTGCAATATTAAGGGGAAGATTCGAAAAAGGGATGATATTCAATTTGAATTTTGAAATTTTATAAATAGAGATTTATGAATATATAAATATATTCATAAATAGGGATTTGTTGATTGGTTAGACAAAAGAACAAAGAAGAACAGAAGTGTAAGAAAGAATTTTATAGGCCGATTGTAATACCGTGTGTGTGTTTGCGTGTGTGTGTGTGTATGTTTGTGTATGTGCATTATGTGACAGAATAGCAGGAAACTGATGGAGAAAAAGAAAGGGTACTTTGGGGTAGAAGGTAAAGAGACCACCTTACCTTATTTAATGAGTCATTTTGTTGCTTTTGGGAATTTATGACTTGTATTGAAAACTATCATAGGTTTTCTTTATTGACTATATATGTATTTATATGTGTATATATATGGTACTAAAAATTTCAAATACAGGTATACATGAATTTATTAGTCTGATTTTCTATTCTCATGATTACATGAAATCAAAGGCAGGGTTCTTTTCAAAATTCCTTAGAGACACCTTGAGATAAGGAATAAACTTGCTCTATAATGAGTAGGGAAGTTTGCCTCTCACAGTCTAAGAACATATATTTCAATAAAACTGGCTATTTCATTAGATTCAAGGGAAAACATTGCAAACATTGTAAAGGTCATATTGAACATTATGAGGAAATTAGACAGACAATAGTTCAAAAGATATTTATTTTTAAAGACTGACAATATAAGTAATAGGAAAAGAAAACATGAATTTGAACAAGTTATTTGATCAAAATAACTTGATCAAAATGGTAGTTATATAATTACTACGACTTAGGGATATGTTATTAGAACTAAAACAGTATTAGAAATGAGAGTTTTAAAAAGCAGTGTCTTACTGAAAATATGAACATAAGTATGATAGATGCCGAAAACTCATATAATTGACATGTGAATATATAATTTAAAGCCATTAATATTTTTATTTTGATAGTAAAAGCTACTGAATAATTAAGTGGGCAAAACAATTTCGTTACTACTGGACATTAATTTTCACTTCAATAATCAGAGAAATGAACTTGAATGTTGCCGTCCTTAAGATATCACATAGAATTTTAAGCAACACAAAAACCACAAGAGACGCCTTGTCTTTCTCAAACAGCTTGATTAGTTGAAGATTTAAAACAAACAAACAAAGAAACAAACAAAAATCCATGCTCCCAGTTGGAAAAATAGTCTCTATCCAACTATTGACTACAACCTCCCACATTGACCAAGATTTCCTTTATGATTTTGATTGATACTTGAAATATGAAAGGCCCAATTTCTAATAGTAATTTGTGACTTTCAGTTCTGTTTCTCATGCTGTATGATGTGACTAATATAAAAAATTAAACTTCCAAGTTACAAATATATAATGTCTTATTTTGGTATCCAAAATCAGAAATGCTATCAATATTATTTTTTTAACTTTTTCTTAGAGATGGGGTCTTGTTATGTTGCCCAGCTTGATCTCAAACTCCTGGACTCAAGCAATCCTCCCGCCTCAGCCACCCAGATTGCTGAGATTACAGGCATGAGCCACTGGGACCAGCCAGTAATGTTATTAATTTGAATGGATTCTTAATATGTATATAGGATCCTATAATTTCTGATTTATCCTTAAGATAAATTTTTGTATTTGTGGTACAGTGAACACTGCTTATGTTTCTTCCATTTCATGAAAATCCGGACAATAATTTCAGGGGTCCTTTCTTAGGCATAGGATTGATTAACTCTGATTCCTAAAAGATTTGGTCACGAAATGCAGGTGGTCTGCATTGTTCATTAGGATGACATTTTCCTCATATTTTAAGTGTGTGAAAATGTAACTTCACATATAAACAGAGTAGCATTTTCATTTAATATGATTTTTATTAATTCCAATGTATGTTATTCAAGACAAATGGTGGCCTTTAGAATTTTTGGTGATTGAGTTCATTCATATTTTCCTTATTTTCTTCTCTTTTTTAAACATTTTCTTCACTGTACCTTTTTCGCATATTTCCTTAAGCATTGTAAAGTAAAATAACTTGCTTACTTTAAGCCATTTCATGAACACTATCTTTCCAGGTCTCTAATTTTTCTCATTATTTTCCGTGGTCACCTACTGGTTCTTGCACCTCTTACATTTTTCCCAAAATTACTGCAAAGTTTCCTGTAAGAAAAACACCTCTGCAGCTCAATTAGAAAGAACTTTCCTTGTTAAAGCTGCTCCGCATGTATAAAACGGGATAAGTAAGAGGTAGCAAAAAATTCAAACAGCATCTGCTCCCAAATCAGGCCACTTCAATGTTTCTTGCACAGTAGCTCTACTTGTTGTTTCTTGAAATCTGAATGTTATTTGCATTACTTGAATTCTAAAGACATGCTCCATATTTTCTTCCCTAAGCAAAATCCTCAACGTATTCTCTGTTAACATGTGTTATAAATCCTACTTAAATATGTACTTCCATTATCTAGCTAGGATTTTCTCTGACTGCTCTGTGGCAAGGAAATCAGAGTGCTTGTACTAGCAAATTCGTAGCAATGAACATAGGTTAGATATTTACTCTTTGAAATATTTAATACTGGACTGAGTATTAGGGCTTCAATGGCAGTAACACATCCTTTTTACTTTGAGAGAGAGTCTAGTGGGGGATAAAGTCACATCAATAGATAATTTCAGCCTAAGCCCTGGAATTGAGGAATAATCAGGGTTATATTGGGATCTACAGAGAGATTTCTTGGTGCAATCTTAAAACCAAGGGAGAGTTTTCTGAAAAAGATGCTGCCTTAAAAAGTAAGCAGGTAGGAAGGTTTTCTAATAACAGAATCTCTGAGATATGAAATAGAATGGGAGTAAGGAAAACTATGTTTTATCTTTTTATTTAGTAAAACACAGATTATTGTTAATACTTGTTTCAAAATGTTATTTTATTATCCTTGTGAATTTCAATCAGATAAACCAAGATTAGGCATAAAATTACTGTATCAGCTGTTTCTATTTAACAAATTGCTCCAACTTAGAGTCTTAACCAATTTCTCACATTCACAATTCTGTTTGTCAGATGTGTGGTTCTGATCTGATCTGAGCCTACTAGGCTGGGGCTTGATGGATCAAGCGGCCACACCAACATTTCTAATGGTTGGCCATTGATTAGTTTGGTTAGGGGAGGAGGGATCTTAGATGGGGTTGCTTATCTTAGCCTTACTTGATCTCTGATTCACTAACATAGCAGTCCAGGTGATCTCAAGGTTCCAGTGAGCAGCAAGAAAGAGCAAGGCCAAATGTGCAAGCAGTTTTCAAGTCTATGATTTTTCCTTGTTTGTTTGTTTTGTTTTTGAGACAGAGTCTCACTCCGTCACCCAAGCTGGAGTGTAATGACACGATCATAGCTCACTGGAACCTCACTCTCCCTGGGTCAAGTGACACTCCCTCCTCAGCACTCAAGTAGCTGTGACTATAGGCACACACCACCATACCAGCTTTTTTTTTTTTTTTTTTTTTTTGTAGAGACAGGGTCTTTGTGTTGCCCAGACTGGTCTCGAACTCCTGAACACAAACCATCTGCCCTCCTTGGGCCTCCCAAAGTACTGGAATTACAGGCATGAGCCACCATGCCAGGCCCCAAGTTTATGTTTAAGTCACATTTTTTAAATGAACCTTTAGGCAAAGCAAATTACATGGCTAACTTTTGTAGAAGGCAAATCACAGAGACAATTTGTGGAGAAAGAAGCAACATTTTTAAGAGAGTAGCTGCAAATTCACATTGAAAACAGAGTATATGCAGTAGGACAGAAACAACCTGTGGCTGTCTTTGTAATCTACCAGTCGTGCATAGACTTTACAAAGTTTTATCATGAGCATGTCAGCCTCCTCATGGATTTTCTTGTTTTGTCTACTTCACTTTTTTGTATTGTAATCTTTCATGAAAAACTTCCTTCAATACCTTTTTTTCTAGTTCTAATTTATTAATTCTGTTAAGAAATCAGAGGCAAGAAAATTATTTTCTTTGGAAGGAGATATTTATATTGTTTTTTAAAGAAATTTCCATGCTATTCAACACAGACATTTGAAATGTTCCATTTTTGTTTCATTGCTTTATTGCTAGGTTTTTGGAGAATGTGAGATACACACACACACACACACACTCTCTCTCTAATCATAACCTTGTGTGTGTGTATTTATGTACTTGTCATACTGTCGATTTACAGCAACCTTTATGATATTTTTGATCCAGTTTTTCCCTGGTGTTCGAAGTACTTCTAGCTAGTAATTGAAACTCATAAGGTGGCTTGTTGGTGCTTTCTGGCCACCAGGGTGCCATTCACAGCAGAGGCACTGGAGCCACTGCAGTTCACACTTGAAAGTTCTAGGGACTGAAACTGATCTCATATTTTTCTTTTTTTGTTCAATCCAACTATATCAACCATTTGAACTCTGTGTTATGGAGGAGGCAAATTTAATTTCTGGAGCTTACTGCTAGCTAAGCAAAAATGTGCAGCTTCTCATTCTTGTAATGGCAAATAGTTAAAATTTCATCTGTGTCAGGTTTCTTCTCTTGGAGTTTTTATAAGTAAAAAGAGTAGAACTGAGTAAAATCACAAATGAAAAATATTTAAATCTTATTAAGTAATTTAGGATACTTTTTCATATCTTTAGAAATATATATATACACACACATTATATATATATAACATATATAAAAATATGTGAAATAAAGCTGGCTTTATGCTTCTTTCTTTAAAAAAATGTGAGGGAGTCTTTAATGAACAGAAATACTTCCCGGTAAATATAACAGATTAACTCATAAAACTAATTTTTCTACCTTCTGAAACGTTTGCTAAATGACAGTAAAGAGATTTTTAAGACACATACATCCGAAAGCAATGGAAAGAACAAGACACAAGACAGGAGATAATAGTTAGACAGCTTTGGAAACTGGAAGGTAGTTGGATGAGTGGTAACTAATTGAGGATACCTGAAAAACTTCAGATCTAAACTGATTTTGAGAGAAGCTTAAAATAACCTTCATCTGAATGTCTAAAGCAGTGATTGTACCAGTGATGATTTTTCCTGAGGTGGAAAATAAAATGAAAGTAAAGCTACTTCGTAACTCAAACACCCAAAGAAGCCTAGGTACTTGAAGCCCAGGTACAGTGTCTCTTGTATGCCTGGCGTTCTCTTTCCTTCACTTCTTAAATAAGTAGGCAAACAGTTAAGCTGGCTTTTCTAATCTGGTGTATAGTATATATAGTGTAAATTGTGACTTTTTTTTTTTTTTTTTTTTTTTTTTGAGATGGAGTCTTGCTCTGTCACCAGGCTGGAGTGCAGTGGTGCCATCTCGGCTCACTGCAACCTCTGCCTCCCGGATTCAAGCAATTCCCTGCCTCAGCCTCCCAAGTAGCTGGGACTATAGGTGCGCACCACCACACCCAGCTAATTTTTGTATTTTTAGTAGAGACGGGGTTTTACCATGTTGGCCAGGATGGTCTCGATCTCCTGACCTCATGACCCATCCGCCTCAGCCTCCCAAAGTGCTGGGATTACAGGCGTGAGCCACAGAGCCCAGCCAATTGTGACCTTTTTTAAAAGATAGTTCATTTCTATATTATGGACAGATTTTATAATTTTTATCGATTTATTTGTTATTTTTGTTTCTGTTTTTCTCTTTGTTTTGTTTTGTTTTAAACAGTAAAGTCTTTTTAGGACTCTTTAGAGGACTTACTTATTGAACAAGTACATGTTGATAATAAACAATCTTATGGCTTTATTTAACTTTGATTAGTGCTTTTATATCCTTTTCTTACATTTCTTTCTTTCTTTTTTCTAGCTTCATTTTTTATCTGTATCCTGTCTCAATTATATAGTTTATTTTAATAACATTGATGGATTGAGGCCTTGATGTTACAATGAAATTATCACAGATAAAATTTTTGTGTAACATTCTAAGAGGGATACTACTGTCTTTTTTTTTTTTTTTTTTTTTGAGACGGAGTTTCGCTCTGTCGCCCAGGCTGGAGTGCAGTGGCGGGATCTCAGCTCACTGCAAGCTCCGCCTCCCAGGTTCACGCCATTCTCCTGCCTCAGCCTCCCGAGTAGCTGGGACTACAGGCGGCCGCCACCTCGCCCGGCTAGTTTTTTTTGTACTTTTTTTAGTAGAGACGGGGTTTCACCGGGTTAGCAAGGATGGTCTGGATCTCCTGACCTCGTGATCCGCCCGTCTCGGCCTCCCAAAGTGCTGGGATTACAGGCTTGAGCCACCGCGCCCGGCCATACTGTCTTCCCTTTCTCTAACCAGTCCACCCCAGGATACAGTATCCTTGCTGCAAATTTCTTAGTGTTTAGAGTTGTTGGAGAACCTTATATGGTAAATTGGCAAAAATCTGAATGGAAAAGGAGAATTATTAATTTTGAATATTTTTCATTAATGAATGTTCAGAGTTGGGATATTATCATATGTTAACACCTTGATCCTCTTCATTATCTTTTAAAAAATACTGTAATCTTAATATTAGTGAAAATCTTTGTAAATATATTAACTGTTCTCGGTATGACAAACATGGCCCTTTGTTTCCTCAGTAAGCTTATTTAGTTCTTCTAAACAGCTAATTTTCCTTTTACTTGTGGTCATCAAGATAGCAGAGCTAATTAATTGAATAAAACAAGGAAATTTTAGTGTTTTATTTCCTTTGTGGTTTTAATTTTTGCTATGACATTTAAAATTAAAGAAGAAAAATAGTTATACCTCTCCTTTTTTGCCTTAAAGGGAGAAAAAGGCAATTAATCCCCACCTCCAGAATTAATTCGAGTGAAGACTAAGGGTAGAAGAAATTGTTGTTTTCATCTATGTCTGTACTTGTAAGCAAAACTTTAGTCAGACAATTAGACTGCAGTAATTATTCATCAAGAGCCTGCCTGCATGTTGGTGGCTGTGTTGGTATATTTATGTCAAACCAGTGTTACTTTTAGTGATTTCTAAGAATTTATAGAACCAAGTTAGAGGCATGTGTACAGAACAAAGGAAACTTTGGGGCTGAATTAAACATTTCAAATAAAAGTAGTCTTTTAAAGTAAAAATATGTGCAACCATTAGCCTAACAACAGTGTAGCTCAATGTTTTCATTTAAAACATTATATAAATCCTCTATATTCAGAGTAAAATCCTACCATATGCAGATTGTTCTATTAAGAAAAAGAGAATGCTAATTCATACCAATATTGACATTATAGCTATTGGCTTAAACAAAAATGTCCATATGATGTTCTCACTGGGTGTTACAAAGGACACATATCCAACAATGAAAGGATGAACTTACTGGAAAAAAAAAGTCTTAATTTAACATTCTCATCATTGCCTCCCATTTCTCCAAAGCTTTTCTTAGCAATTTAGTCTGATCCATTAAGAATCTTTTTATACATGTGATGGGATAATAATTAAAACAATAACCATAACGATAAGAAGAAGGAGGAGGAGGAAGAAGAGACAACAACAAAGATGATGATGAAAAAGAAAAAAAAGAATAGTTAACATTTATGAAACATTTACTATGTGCTAGGCATTCTGGTGTGCACTTTATGTGGATTTTCTCATTTAATCCCCATAAGAAATGGGTAGATACAAATTGCGTTTCTATTTTAAAAATGAGGGAAATTGATCTCAGAGAATTTGAATATTTTTTCTCAAAATCACATAGCTAGTAAGTAATGGATTTCAGATTGAATTCAAAGCAGTCATATTCAAGAACTCACTCTAATCATAACATTCTACTCCTTTCTCCTCAGTGCCAAGTTTAGTCATATCATAAAGAAACTATTATAATGTCATCCTTTTCAGGAAAAATTAAGCACAAAATGAGACAACGACCTATTTCTTCACGAATTTTTTTCATTTCAGAGGGAAAAACATTCAAAAAATTCATGTTCCAGAGGTCACATTAATAGACCGATAAACAGAAAATGGTTTTGAAAGCTCTCTAAATTGTTTGTCTTTTTTACCAAGCATTAATTTTTCCCACAATGGCCTAGAATAACATGTCTACCAACTTGAAGAACTGACCCAGGCTTACAGACTTCAAACCTTACTCTGTTCTTGCTACCCTCTTTCATTTAGTCTTTGCCACATGTCTTCTTCCCTAAGTTCCTCAGTTGTTCTTGCTTCTCTTGGTTTAACTGCACACATTGTCCTGATAAAACCAGTTCTCACTCAGCAATGTCTTGACTTTCCAAGAGACTATCCCAATCAGTGTGCTTTGGTTCTTCCAAAAGTGGGTACAACAAAAGTTATCTTTAATTTTTTTTAAGAGAAAGGATTGTGTTCAAGCAGAAGTATGTAGTCACAACCCTATAAATTTAAAATAGCATGAATGAACAACAGAAAATACTGTATCACCTTCTTTTGTGAAGTTTGAATTTTAGGATACAATCCTTTCAGAGGTATTTCTGTTTAGTTTTCTCCAAAAATAAAACACATTTCATGTTTAAGAACTGATTCAGTCTCTCTCCCATCCTTACCTGTAATTTCCAGTGACTGGTAGGCAATTTGTCCCTTACCCTAATTCTTTCAGCGAGTATTTACCACACTCTTCATATGTGTTTGGCACTTACTGGGCTATAGGGAGTCTCTATTGAGGAAGGCAAACATTCGGATAATAACCCTAAGAAGTATATTATTAGTCTGATAGATGTCCTCTGAAGGATAGCACTGTTATATAAGAGCACTTAATAAAGGAATGTGATCTAGTCTGAGGTGGTGGTGGTGGTGGTGGTGGTAGTGGTGGTGGTGGTGGTGGTGGTGGTGGGTGTCATGTATAACCCCTAAAAGGGACATGAGCTGAAACCAAGGAGAAGAGTCAGGAAGTGCATAAAGGTGGGATAGAACTCAAGAAGAGGAAACAACATAGCCAAAAGCCAGCCTTAAAGACTCCATTTAAAGTTTGTAACTGGCACTCAGGGTACAAGGGGTTGAGTAAACAGTGATGCTAGAGATTCAGGCATGTTTCAGATCATGCAAGGTCTTATTGGCTGCATGACAACATTTTGGTTTAAGCCTATAGATAGTAAAGACTTGTTGAATGGATTCAAGCAATGGTGAAAAACAGTCTATCCAATTTGCATTTTTTAGGAAATGAATGGCTTAGTGAAAAAAAAAAAAAATCGATTTGCATTTTGAAGAGATATGGCTTTAGAGTGGACTTCATGAGCCGGAGTAGATATTCAAACTGGAGTCAGCAAACAGCTCTTATAGATTATTAGAGTCTAAGGGAACTATGATAGCAGAATGGGCTATAGAAAATAGCCCATAATGAAGAATGGGCTATAGAAAATGAGGCCATGAGATATATTCCAGATGACTCCTGGGTTTTTTGGTTTATATTACTAGACAGATGATAGTAAGGAAGAAAAACCGGAAGAACAACAGTTTTGGGCAGATTATTAATTCAGCAAATATTTTGTGAGTGCCAACTCAAGTCCTTCCCAATCAGGGTTCCTTGAAAGAATTAAGCCCTAAATGCCTCCTAAAAACATTTATTGTATGTAACAAATTACTTCTTTCCTATGCATCTAGAATGATACCAGTCTTGTAATCCTTGGAAGAATTGAAAAAAATAGTCCATAAAGTCATTTTATATAGGGTTTGATTGTTTTCTGGAACCTGGGTTGAGAAAGGCTGAGTTACTTTATGCCAGATATTCTACCTGTGCCTTGAATCTAACGGATGTGAGATGTCATTAAGAATTTGAAGTGAAGAAAAAACCATTGTCATATGATTAACTATAATGATGTAATTTTATTTACTAAACTACCCCCAAAAGCAGCTTAAATATTTTGTTATATACAGTTAAGAAATCTATTTTTTTAACTTATAAATTACTTCAAAATTACACTATTGTAGTAGATGTGCCTCATTAATGTCCTCATTCTCAGGTACTTTAGGGATAATTTTCTTGCCTTTTTAAAAAATGCAAATTATTTTGAAAAATTGCCTAGATGATGATACTGAACCCCAAAGAGCCACAGATGTAGAAAGTGAAATGTAGAAAATGAAACAATGTCATGTGAACTTTGAATCTTGTATGTAATTACATTAAGGTGTAAAGTATTGTTTTTCATCTTCTTTTATCCAGCCAAATCATTCAGCAGTTATTTATTTAGTGCTTGATATATGCCAAGCAGTGTTCATGCCACTGAGATAAAGCAGTGAACAAACTAGATGAAATGTATCTGTTTGTGGGTGGGGTAGGCCAGGTTGCTGTTTATACAGGATGCTTAGAAAAGTTCAGTCATAAACATAATTGGTAGTATTTATTCCAAAAAGTACATGAACTTAATGTATAAATATTAGATGCTTTAATGCTATTTTTTTTACTTTCTTTAGATAATAATTTTGTTAGAATAAAACATATATACACACACACACACACCCATACACACATATACACATACCAACATGAATTGGTGTATGTGTATGTATGTCAGCACATACATTAGTTACCTTGTTAATTTATAATTTTTCTATATATCAACCCTTACTTAGATATTTTCTACTTACTAATTTAAGTAGTTTTGAATTTGAATATAGGCCATTTGTACCTTCACATACCTTAGGTTCCTAATGAGAGGTCAGGGAAATATATAAAAATGCATAATACAGAGCTAAGAACTTGGATAGGAGTCAGTACAGGGTGATGTAGGATCACACTGATATATCATATGTCTCAGCATAATATGGTAAGGAAGACTTTACAGAGATGACTAAACTTCTTAAAGGAGGAATAAAGATGAAGAGAAGTGTGGATGTGGGTATTCTAGGCATAACATTAAACTAATTTTGAGCAGTAAGTAAGTAAAGGATGAAAACTGCATTCATTGGCAGTATTTTCTTTTGCTCTATTTTATGTATTTCTGTATAGCATACAACCATGATCAAGTGTCTGCAAGTGTCTAACTATTAAGAACTCTAAGTTTTTGTAGAGTAAATTAAATGTCATTATACTTTCTTAGCACTCTACAGTTTATATATTTACATGGCTAAAATATATATTTACATGGCTTTTTATTTAATCTTAAAATGAAATTAGAAAACCCTGGGTAAAAATATTAAGTCATTTCTCACTTTAAAATCTGCAAAAATAAAATAATTTACTTTTTTATGTCATTTAATGATTTTTAAAATATTACTGTGATAGTGATTAAATGAATGTTTTACACAGTGACTTTTGTTTAAGTGTGTCGTTAGCTCTATTTCTTTTTCTCTAAATATCCATTTATTTGGATTAAACTGCTTATCAGGTATTCATATTTTCATACAATTCATAATTCAGCCTATTTCTTCCAACGCAAAATCTAAGTAAGAACCAAGTTGGTGTTGTTGACTCTATGCCATTTATAATCTCCTCAAACATCTTTAAAGGTATTTTTTTTTTCTCTTTTTCTCTCTAATTTAATATCCTATTAGTATTGTCTACCCTATGGCAAAGTTGAAACGTGAAATTTCTTCTTTCTCAAGAAGAATCAAGCACAACAAAATCATTAATCACTAATTAAAAATGTAACTTCAAGACCAAGGATATGTTTCCTAAGTTATGTTTATATAAATCCCTTATTTTATCATTGTATTTTCTATTATAACTTCAGGAAAGAAAACTGGAAGTAGTTTGGTGCTGACGAAAGAACAGGTTTAAAATGATATAGACCTAAGTTAAGTAACAGCTTTTATTTATCAGTGAAATTATCTTTACATAATCCTCCTGAGTTTTCTATTTTAATCTCTAAAAGGAAATAATATTATCAAATATTAACATACAGGTTTTTATAAAAATTAAATGAAATGTCATATATACTCAGACACTTCAGTGTATCTGACTTAGAGGTAGTGCACAGTTGTAGTTTCTTTTGACTTCTCCTACATATTTTAAATTAGATGTCTGTCATTACATTTAACTGTTAGGTTGATGTGAAAATAATTGCTGCTTTT
Source organism: Theropithecus gelada (assembly GCF_003255815.1). NCBI lineage: Eukaryota > Metazoa > Chordata > Mammalia > Primates > Cercopithecidae > Theropithecus > Theropithecus gelada. The sequence goes on along the minus strand of NC_037672.1, from coordinate 80,256,179 downwards.
GACATTATTTTTAATACCTAAAGAGTATACTTCATCAATTTATAATTGTAATCTCAATTTGCTACTTTTCAGATAAATTAAAATAACCCTCTACCCTTTATTCCTTTTGGTTAATATTTTTATTATCAATTACCATTTCTCTGATGAATCACAAAACATTGTATTGCTACTATTTTGTGGAATTTTGAACCTTTACTTGATCTTATATTAATTTTCCCTTATTTAAAATTTGTCTTTTCTACTTGTAGCTTGTGCAAAAAAAAAAATTACATTTTTAGAAATGTTCTTATATATTTCTTCAGAGCTGGTGCAGTGGTAATTATTAACAATGAATAGTTAGCCGAATGTGGTAACTCACACCTGTAATCCCAACATTTTGGGAGGCGGAGGTGGGCAAATAGCACCTGAGGTCAGGAGTCCGATGATCAACCATGGCCTGGCCAATATGGTGAAACCCCCTCTCTACTAAAAATACAAAAATTAGCTGGGCATGGTGGTGGGTGCCTATGATCCCAGCTACTTGGGAGGCTGAGGCAGGAGAATTACTTGAACCTGGGAGGCAGAGGTTGCAGTGAGCTGTGATCATGCCACTGCACTCCAGCCTGGGCGACAGAGCAAGACTCCATCTAAAAAACAAACAAACAAACAAAATAAATAGTGCCTTTCAGTATATTGGAATTACAAAAGACTGCATTCTACAAAGTAGAATAAATGGTAGGGTTTGGGTATTTCCAAGGGGATAGTACCCTTCTAAGTCCACCCTGCCTGCTTATATTGCCTTAATTTCCCAATTTTTTAAACCTCTCTTTTGCATTAAACTTAAAAAAAAAATATGAACACATTGCTTTGAAGATTATCTGAGTCACTTTCATATGTTTTGTGCATGGGTGGGCTAGGGGATTGAGGAGATGAAAGGAGGACACTCAGAAATAAGGCTTTATAGATAGGCAAGGAGCAAACCTGAATAACAAAGATGCTTGGACCAAATGGGTTCATATTACAGAGTAACTCTCCTTGGAGTTAATTTGATAACATGGTACACATTCTAATGATAATGGTAATAGTAATAATAATAGCAGCTAATAGTTACATAACATGGTTATGTGCAAGGCTTGCTATTAATTTACTTAATTCTGTAACCACCTTTAAATGTAAGTACTAATTTTGTCTCTTATTACATTGTGGAAAAAAACTGACAGAGAGATTTAATAACTTGGCCAAAAATTACACAGTCACGAAGTGGTGAAGCCTGGAGACAAATGTGAGCAGTTCGATCCTACAGTCTCTCTCCTCTTTACTCTTACCCTGCACTGCCAATCTGATCAGCCTTGCTGATCCTACCTACTAATGACAGCTACGGTGACTTAATGATTAGTAAGATGAAAATAATGCATGTTTCAGATTCTTTGACAAAGTATTCACTTTAAGACAAAGAAGCTCCTAGAGAATAATGAGTATTTATAATGTGGTTTACCCATGACTGAATTCATTCAGCAATTTTATTTAACATTTTTCATCTTACTAATGACAAGTTTAATTTAATTATAAATGAAGGGTATGAGTCTCAATCACAGTTTGACATATTGCCCTCCCTACTTAGAAAGTTCTAGTATGGTTTCCTAGCATGGAAGATGGTTGGTTCTTTTCTCCTGCAGAAAAGATTACTCTTCACATTTTTTTCATTCTTGTTCAGGTTTTAAGGGATGTGTTCATTTCTTCTCAAAGAGAGGGCTGTAAAGATGGTGGGAACTGCTTTGCCAAAACTCAACTTACTCTACTTCAAAATACAGCTCAGGGACAGCCCTGTAAAAGAATCTTAGCATTAAAGAAAATAAAATTGGACTTTATTCTCGTTGACAATATCTAAAACCCCCAGAGAGTAAGTGCTGCCACAGGATGGCATTGGTACTTTCTGTTTACATAGCACCTATTTCTACAAAGCAAATACAGCTTCACTTGCATGACAGCCTCCCAGTCTCTGGGACCTGAGATCTTGCTACAGCACTAGGGTAACAAATCCATGCTGAGAAAACAAGTGAGACTTTGGTGAGAATGATATGCTTTGCAGAGAAGCAGGGTGAGAATTAGTGAAATTTGTCATATACAGATGGAGACTCTTTGGGAACCTCTTTCGCTTAGAAGTACTATGGAGATAGAAAAGATTCATTTTCATTTTCTGAAAGAACAACCTGGAACATTTGCAAATAATTGATACTGACACTATTAGAAATTAGTAGAGAAAAATATTTATTTTCTTGGAAATGTAGTGAGAGTAATTATGCCCCTATTATTACCTACTTTGTAGACATATATTTGCAGTTTAACAACATAAGTCTATTCATCTTATTTATTCAGAGCCATCAACTATTAGTATCTCAAGTTGTTCTATATGTTTTTTCCCCATTTAAAAAAATCCAAGTGGCCAGACGCGGTGGCTCACGCCTGTAATCCCAGCACTTTGGGAGGCCGAGGCGGGTGGATCCTGAGGTCAGGAGTTTAAGACTGGCCTGGCCAACATGGTGAAACCGCCTGTCTACTAAAAATACAAAAATTAGCTGGACATGGTGGTGGGAGCCTGTAATCCCAGCTACTTGGGAGGCTGAGGCAGGAGAATTGCTTCAACCAGGGAGGCAGAGGTTGCAGTGAGTCAAGATTGCACCACTGCACTCCAGCCTAGGCGACAAAGCAAGACTCCGTCTTGGGGGAAAAAAAAAAAAAAAAAAAAAAAAAAGTCCAAGTAATTTGGATTCATCCAAAAATTATAATGCAGACTGCCAGAATCAGAGTCATTTGCATTGAACATGTGTCCTAATTGTATCCATGTGTTGGCATGATATTCTGTAAGGACTAATTCTAATCAATTCTGTCTAAACATTCTGGATTTCCCATCAATTACTATGCTAAGTCGTTGACACAATTCCTGCCAATCTTTGGGCAAATGCCTCCCAGTACTGCTATTTTAACACCCCAGAGTGAGAGCCATATGACAGATCGCTTCATCTATGTATTTTGCATACCCACTTTCTTTAAATGTGAAAGACGACTCTTATGAAATTAGTACTTCAAAGTTATTATACTTTTCATGGATTTTAGTGTACTGTATAGGTTGGAACAGGGTATTATCCCCGTTTTCTGAACTGAATTGACATTAAATTCTCACAGGGTTTACACACATGTAATATTTCAGGCATACTTAAACCTTCCTAATTAATATAATGTTTCTTGAAAGGTGAAGTAATTTTTCACTATTGATGCTATTAAAATTTCATATATGTAATTTATTCATGAAATTTCTGTTTTAATCATAGCTCTTTTACTGCAAGTAATAGGAACTCAATAAAGAATAGCTTGATTGAGAAAGAAATTCTTTTTTGGAAAAATACCATTAACTGACTTCATGTTGTCCTGGGACAAAAACTGTAAAGATTCAAGGAGTCAGAAATCTACATGCTATTGTTGTTGTTTATCTTCCTCTCACTCGTTCTCTTTTTATCCCTTACCCTCTTTATAACTCTCTCTTTTTTTCACTCTTATTTTTGTCATTGTTAAATGATTCTTACTGCTAAAGTGTGCAAATGGTCAACTTTCTAAGAGTAATCATGTTTACATGTCCTCAATTTAAGAAATCAGTTACAGTTGGCTAGCCAGATACCAGGACAGAATATTTGGTTAGGTTGTACATCATGCTCATGAAGTAGAAAAACAAATGTATGCAAAGCACATAAGGAGCCGTTTTATGGACAGGGAGATAGATGGTAGTTCTCAGAGAAGACGGTGGTAGACTCCTTGAAAGATGCCTACTTACCTTGTCATTTAGAAGATACTGTAGCAGTCGTTAGGTATTATGGTCGAAATAGGACCATCATTTTCCCTTCACTACCTATCATACTATTCTAAATAATTCTGAGTGCAAAATAAATGGTTATTAGATGATTAAATGAATGAAGTAATGGATAGCAGGCCTGTCTTAGCATAGCTCAACTTATGTTGGTAATTCTATTACATTCCCATTTCCTGGGCTAAAAATTGTGGCAGTTACCTTTGACTCTTCCTTCTCTTTTGTGCTCTTTTACAATACTCTCAAAGGTTTTCTTTTTGTTGTTCCATTATTATGTCTAATGAATTTGTACCGTTCTCAGTATTTCTAGTGACATCTCGGTAATTCTGACTTGACCTAGATCAGCACTTTCTAAATTCAATTTTATGGAATAGTAATAACCAGTGATATATTAATGAGTGTTCTGGAGAAAAATAATAAAAGGTTTCTAAGGTCAAATAAATTTAGGAAAGCTGCATACTTTATCACCCCTTGGAGATTCACAATGCACATTAATGCCTTTAAAAATTCTGTAATAAAGAAATCCATTTAATGTTGATTAACCCAACATTTCTTTAAAGCATCTAACCAAGGAACCCTTTTCATCGTAAAGTACCTGTTAGTATCTCATAAGACTGGTGTTCTATAGATCAGTGATTGGTAAATACTGAGGTAGACTCTTAGAAGGGATTCCTGTTTTCTCTTTGCTTATGATCTTGCTGAGTCTCTCCATCGTATACATTGCTGTTAAAATAATTACTACAAAACAGCACCAAGTAATGGGCACATAGAAAGTAGTTAATGAACTTTTGTTGGCTAGATTAACTACACAGATGAAGAAGAAAATGGGTTTAATTAAAATAAGAAATTGCTTACTAAAATGTGACACTTGTTACTCAACTAAAATAAACTAAATTTAATTTCTTTTTCTTTCTTTCTTTTTTTTTTTTTTTTTTTTTTTGAGGCAGAGTCTCACTCTGTTGCCCATGTTGGAATGCAGTGGCACGATCTCGGCTCACTGCAATCTCTGTCCCCCGGGTTCACGCCATTCTCCTGCCTCAGCCTCCCGAGTAGCTGGAACTACAGGTGCCTGCCACCACGCCCGGCTATTTATTTACTATTATTATTATTTTTTTTTTTTGTAATTTTAATAGAGATGGGGTTTCACTGTGTTAGCCAGGATGGTTTGGATCTCCTGACCTCGTGATCTGCCCGCCTTGGCCTCCCTAAGTGCTGGCATTACAGGCATGAGCCACTGTGCCTAGTCGCTGAATATAATTTCAAAAAGAGCAATCTAACTAGTAGGGTTTTTTTTTTAAATAAACTCTTATTTATGTACCTATATCAATAAGGTGCCTATAAGAGAACTATGAAACGGTATCTGGACTTCTTAGAACACACTCACCAAGTCAGAGATAATTACTAATAGGACAAGTCAGTTGCTATTAATTTTGATCATTGCTTTCTTCATTTTTATTTGCCTATGTCTAATTTTATAATTTCAGTCAAAATGATGAATACTAGGAAGTGATTTTTTCGTTTTGAAATTCCTACGTAAAAAAACATTTATTTTTGCCCACTAGAAATTTTAAGGCTGTAATAATCTTTTCATGTTAAGTACATGCCTATATATATATTGTGAAAGTCACATTCAGAATGAGATTATCTTATTGAGTCTTTAAATCTCTGTGAGTACTAGCTTGCTTTTTTAAGTTAATGAAAGAAAGCAATAGTCATCATCAAAGCATATATTGTTTAAAAATCAATGAAGAAATTGCCTCTTTCTTGCTCTTTCTACTTTCATTTTTTTCTTCCCCTGCCTCCAAGCTTAGGAAGTCTTTGTTCAGCCTTTAGATGTACAGTCTGGTGTCATGCCTGTTAAGTCCATGATAAAATTGAACTAGTGTCATAATCTAACCTAGATATTGGCCCTTGATATTTTATACCAGGAAGTTAATTATCAGCTTCCTTTTCAGAACCTTGTTATGCCCACACAACTATTCTGTTTTCTTGTTTATTTTATTTCTTTTGGTAAGTGTAATTACAATAACTCTTATTGTTTCCTTATAAAGTGTAAATACATATTACCAGTATATTATAATCATCAGCTGAGATAAATGACCTTTCTGGGTTTCCAGAATGTTTTAACCTTAGTTGATCTACCATATTTGTGTAGGATTGATGCGTTATATACAAGTCTGAGATATTCCCATTTTACAAAGCTCATTACTTATTTTTTTTCAGGAAATAACACTGATAACTTTTAAAGCTTAGAGTTTCCCAATATTAATGGTGTTGTTCACATCAAATATTTGAAAACTGCTTTACAGATTTTCAAGCATACCTTCATGTATTACTTTATTTGGTCCTTGCAGAACCCTGTGAAGATTATAGACATTATTATTCTGTGTAATGAAGGAGTGAACTGCATAATAGAGAAAGTCAATTGCATTGTGTCCTCATATACATAGTGTTGGAGCTGACTATTGGAGCAACTCTAATGCCAATTTTTCTTACTCTGTTCTTCTTGAAGGTGTAACTTGATAAAACTGGACCTGTATTGCAATTTGGGGTTTTAAAGTATGAGTATTGTTTTGACACACATACTTAGGTTTGACATCATGTATTATTTTATTTGGTCCTTGCAGAACCCTGTGAAGATTATAGACATTGTTATTCTGTATAACGAAGGAGTGAACTGCACATTAGAAAAAGTCAGTTGCATTGTGCCCTCATATACATAGTGGATATTGGAGCTGACTATTGGAGCAACTCTAATACCAATTTTTCTTAGTCTCTTATTCTTGGAGGTGTAACTTGATAGAATTGGACCTATATTGCAATTTTGAGTTTTAAAGTATGAGTATTGTTTTGACAGACATACTTAGACTTGACATGTATTTTACGTACAATCCTACGCTTATTTTTTCTTTTGTGTGTTCCTTTTACAATATAAAAATAAAGTGGACAGTCTCTCTACTAAAAATACAAAAAATTAGCCGGGCGAGGTGGCGGGCACCTGTAGTCCCAGCTACTCGGAGGCTGAGGCAGGAGAATGGCTTGAACCCGGGAGGCGGAGCTTGCAGTGAGCCGAGATCGCGCCACTGCACTCCAGCCTGGGCAACAAAGCCAGACTCCATCTCAAAAATAAATAAATAAATAAATAAATAAATAAATAAATAATAAAGTGGACAGTCTCAGTATTAACACTAATTATAAATCACCCCTGAATTATAGCATTCTGTCAACATATGATTTCACAGCATTTAATGGCACAAAAAAGAAACAAATGTTAGTATACTGAGAAGGAAAAACGGTGAACTACTTAAGAGCTCCATACAAAGTCAGACTACCGTGGCTTAAATTCGTCCATTGCAAGCTCTGTGACCTTGTCCAAGTTACTGAAGACTCATTTTTCTTAAATGCAAAGGGGCCATCATTAAAATGCTTTTCTTGTAGTGTTTCTCTGAAAATTAAATGGCATAATATGTGTGAGATATTTAATGCAGTGTGTCTAGTAAACACTTGAAAATTGTTAGCTATGAAAAAAATAAGATGAAAACTTCAAACTATATGCAAGCCCTAGAACATCAAAACACACAGCTACAAAGAAAAAAAGAGAAATGAAAAGGAAGAGAAACAATTGGGGAGATGAGAAAGGGTAATTAAAAAGAAATGTGATGGGCTGCTCTTTTTATTTAAAATGTAGATGGTTTTAAAAAGTGAATGTCCTTCCCAGCTTAATGTTAAAAGTAAGCTGCATAACCTACAAAATCAAATATTTTAGCTCGTCAAAGACTAAGGTCCAAAGAGAAAGTAACTGAGTGAATTAAAATCCAAATGTGATCCCTCCTACTATATATAGGATATATAATGGCTTTAATTTTTGGAATGAGCATTTTTCATTTAAAATCTGCAAGAGCCCTATTTACAAAGGGGAACCATTTTCTATTCCCCATCTCTTGTCCATTCATCTTCACTGAGAACTCATGAGAAAGACTGAGGCAAGGGCAAGAAAACTGAGAAGTAAATCTTTTAAGGAGCAGGCATACTGAGTCTACTGTAGTCTCAGTGAGAACTAAAAGAAGGGCGTTTGCATTCTGGGCCTTACACTGAGCAAGTGGCAGAGACAGTCTACCTCAGGAGAAGGGGAAGGAAAATTGAGAGATCCCCTCCCATCATAGGTACATATGCACAAGACTAGATCTTAAGCTGGAGGAGAAGGGGAGAAAAAGGAGCTGAGACTTCACTTGCAGATTGCTAAAGCCTGAGAGCAATGGAGGGAGCTGAGGTACTCTCCATTGAGTGACCCAATACGTGTCTTACATTCGGGGAGGGAGAGAAGAGTTAAGAGAAAAGTCTTCTACCTCACAAGTGCAGTGCATTGATGGTAGAAATAAGAACTCAGAGAAATCCCACAGGTGTTTTGGACCTTGCAAAAGTTCCAGGAAATGGCCCTGTACTACTGGGACAGGCAAAAGAGAGTTGAGGTATACTTGTCATGCATCTGAGGACAGCACACAAGAACTAAGAAAAACACCTTTAGGCACTGAGAATCTTAAGTCCTGCTGCAGAGAGGGTTCTGATTTTGACCTCAAAATTGAAGCCCATGGTGAACTGAATTTACTTAAAACAACAAAGCTCAGACCCACTGTATGAGTTTCCTAGGGCTGCCATAACCAAGAACCGCAGACTGGGTTTCTTAAATAAATTTTTTTTTCTTACGATTTTGGAGACTAGAAGTCCAAGATCAAGTTGACGGCAGGGATGTTTTTTTTCCTGAAATCTCTTTCTTTGCTTGTAGATTGCCATCTTCTCCTTGTGTCTTCACATTGTCTTTCCTTCTGTGTGTATATGTGTCCTAATTTCTTCTTCAAAGGACACCAATCATATTGGACCAGGACCTACTGTATTTGTGCATCACTGCTGCACTATGTACAAGTCTCAGTTATTGACACCTTAGTGGCCTCATTTAACTTTAATTACCTCTTAAAAGACCTTGTCTACAAACATAGACAGGTTCTGAGGATCTGGGAGTTAGGACTTCAACATATGAATTTGGGCAAAAGGGAATACAATTCACCTCCTAACCTCTATCGAAACTACACATTAGACTAACTCATTGGACTGTACTGACAACCTGTCTGACAAATGATGTCCTTTTACCTGTGTTTGAATGTTCCCTAAGTCCTTAATTTTTTATACACAATGCTCACATTCCCTAAAAAAATTATAATACACAAAAAAGCAGGAAAATATAATCATTTGCCAAGAGAGGAAGAAGGAATCAATAGAATCAGAGGTAGACGTACCTCAAATGTTGCAATTATCAGTAAGGGATTTTAAAATTCCTGTAATAAATTTATCAAGAGGTTTATTTGAAATGGTGGACAACATGTGGGCTAATTTCTCATCAGATGCAGTGGAAGCCAGGAAATAATGGAATAACATATTTGAAGTTCTGAAAGAAAAAACTGTCAACCTAGAATTAATACTCCACCAAATTTTTTTTTAAAAAGAAGGTGAAATGGAGATACTTTTCAAAATTTAAAAAGCTAAGTTTTTCTCTAAAGCTCTTCTACAACAGAAATGCTTTTAAAATGTTTTTTAGGCTAAAAAGAAATGATACCAGATATGTATGTAGTGATCTTTGAGTTGAAGAACATTTCAGAGAATTATATGTAAATAAATATAAAGAAATTTTCATTTATATAAATGGGAATATAGTATGTATATGTATAAGAATATATATTTATGTAGGAATATACATAGGCAAATGCATATAGGATGTATATACATAAATATTTTTATATAATATACATAATATTTTTAATTTTGTTAAACACATTTGTCTGACTTAAGGAAAAATAATAACAATATAATGTGTTTACGGCATATATAAAAGTAAAACGTAATAATAAGAACACAAAGGATGGGAGGGTGATAACTGAAGGTATACTGTTGTAAGGTTCTTAGGTTTGCCATGAACTAGTGGACTATTTTTTGAAAGTAGACTGTGATATATGTTAAAGGTACACATAACAATATTATGAACAAAGACTAAGACCAGCACAGAGAGCCACTGTTACAGGTTGAACTGAGCCCCTCCTCCCCAAACTCAAATATTAACTTCCTAACCCCCAGTACCTCAGAACGTGATCTTATTAGAAAGCAGAGTCACCAAAGATGTAATTAGTTAAGATAAGGTCATATTAGAGTGGACTTCAAATCCAGTATGACTTGTGTCCTTTTAATAAATAGGAGAAATTTGAACACAGGCATGCATACACATATAGGTCGAAAACCATGTGAAAATGAAGGTGGAGACCAGGCTCATGCAGCAGAAGCCAAGCAATGCCAAAGATTGCCAACAAATCACCAGAAACTAGTAGACATGATAAATTTCTGTTGTTTTAGCCACATAGTTTGTGGTACTGCATTACAGCAGCTCTAGGAAACTAATATGGACATAAGTAAAAAGTCAATAGAGGCCCGGCGTGGTGACTCATGCCTGTAATCCCAGCACTTTGAGAGGCCAAGGCAGGCAGATCACTGGAGGTTAGGAGTTGGAAACCAGCCTGGCAAACATGGCAAAACCCCATCTCTGCAAAAATACAAAAATTATCCAGGTATGGTGGCCCACCTGTAATTCCAGCTACTCGTGAGGCTGAGGCACAAGAATCACTTGAACCTGGGAGGTGAAGGTTGCAGTGAGCCAAGATCATGCCACTGCATTCCAGCCTGGGTGACAGAGTGAGACTCCATTCCCCCACCCCCCGAGAAAGTCAATAGGAAAGATAAAATGGAATACGAAAAATAGTAGAATCATCTATTTCCAAAACAAGGCAGAAAGAAGTAACAAAGAAACAAAATACAGATTGGATGAGATGAATTCAAATACCTGGCTAGTAGACCTAAATCCAGACATTACAATAATTGCATTGAATGTAAACATCCCAACTAATAGACAGGCTGGATAATAACTGACAATTTCTCATAAAAATTAATACATATCAACTTTATGGCCCCGTAATTGGAATCCTAAGTATCTATAAGAAATGAAAACCTTCATCCACAAAAACACTTGTATAAGAATATTCATAGTAGCTTTGTTGATAATAGTCAAAATCAGGAAGTAGCTTAGATGTTCATCCATAGGAGAATGGATAAACAAACTGGCATATGCCTACAATAGAAGATTTTTCGCCAATAGAAAGGGACAAACTAGTGATGTATACCACAAAATGAATGACTCCCAGAAACATAATGTTGAATGAAAGAAGCCAGGCACCATGAATTTAATACTGTATAATTTCTTGATCATAGAAATCAGATGAGTTGTTTTGGGGGGCCAGTTGAGTGGGGGTTCAGTGAAAGAGAGTATGAAGACACTGAGGTAGTAGGATATCCTAAACTTCATAGTGATGTGGGCTAAGTGAATGTAGGCATTTGTCAAAACTGACCAAAAAGCGTTTAAAATCACTTTGTTTTGGGTATGTAATTTGCAATAAAAAAAGAAGCATTTACTTATTCTGGCATACAGTCCACTTTTTAAATTACAGTACAGTTTATCTTTACTAACCACTGTACACCATGATTTAATCTCCTGTTATGTTACTACTACTACTACAAATATTTAGCAGTAATGTTTACACACTGACTTCCAGTTTACAAAATATGCTACAGAAATAGTGTTTTATTTAGGCTTCAAAATTACTCTTAAGTTAAACAGGAAAGACTCAGTATAATTATCCCTCCCCTGTAGAGGGATAATGTTGATCATATGTTTATCCAGAATTGGTGATGCGTTCAGTGGTTAAAGCAAATCTGAAATGACGTATTTTGGCTCTGACTCACTTCAGTGAATTTCTTATATTAAAAACTCAATTATATGTAAATTTAGTTCCTCCTGCTTTTCACTTAATTTGAGTGGTCCCATGCCTCATATATGTGAAGTAGTTCTTTTTTAACATTATGTGGTGTAAGGCTTGGTGGCCTCTTGTACTGACCACATTTCCTAAGCCAGTCAGACTGTACTCCCACGTCAACAAAACCTGGTTACTGAAAGAAGCCAGAAAACCAAAGACAATAGTGAGGTTATTTCCTATGTGAGTATAATAGATTTAGAAATGGAAGAAGTGACAATTCAAAGTGCCTTTGGACTCTAAAATAGGAAACCCATTTTTAAGCCATATTTGTCTTCCAGTCCCCATTACCCCACTGCCTCATGGATGTTAGGTGTATTGTGATGATTATTAAAATATGTAAAGTTTTTGAGGCCTTTGGTCTTTGTAACTGTCTTAGGTGTAAGATATGAGTTTGGGATGATGTTTAATGTAGTATATGAATAAATGCCATACCTATAAAAATAAAATAATCATAGACAAAATTTGAAAAATTAGAATAACTATCTCCTAAAATAGGATTGAACATTATTACTGCCTTGTTCTGAAATTGGTTATCAAAAGCTATACTGTACACTTTTAACATAGAAAGGAAATTTCAACAGTTACACTTGCAGACATAGGAAAGGGTGAATATAAATTAAAATCCCTCTGGAAAATAGGTTTATTATCCAAAATAATACTGATTCATTAGGGGAATTTATTTAACTCAATTAATAAAATATACTTTCTGCTGAAGACTTTACTGAAGCAACCATATACTGAAATAGAGAGGTTATAACATTTCATTAAACAGGATTTTTAAATTGTAGTCTCAGTAGTGAGTTAAATTAAGGAAAATGAATTCACATTTTTATCTTTCAGAAGTATGTGTTCATCAGTATAATTTTTCAACTTCAGTCATATAGCCCATATTAAATTCTAATTAATACTGGCCATCTTTTCTAATGAATTTGGTATCTAGATTTCTACTTAGTCTTTCATGTTGCAAGTTACATGGACAAACAATTGAGACTGTCTATATTTCATAGAGGTTAACTAGTACCCACACTCTAAAATTAAAGGAGAATGGAATTGTCTGAATAAATTACTTCTGACTTTCCTGCTGACAGCTGGAACCTGGGGAGCAGTTAAGAGTATAATATTCTTACCTCCCTCTGCAAGAAGTGGCCAGAATAGTTAACACTTCCTTTTACTTTCAGCAGCCTGACTACTTAGAATCATTTAAACTGCTGTGACCAAGTTATCAGATCATGCTGCTGGCACAAACCAAAGCTGTTAAACAAGCAGAATATGGCAAGAGGAAATAATAGAGTGTGTTTTCATTTTGGATAGAAAAAAAATGCAAAAAAAAAAAAAAGGAATTAGTTACAAACATCAGGTTTGTAACAGGTGTTTTATGAGAATTAGTTACAGAACAGATCGTTCTCCCTCAGACAAGATTCACCAGAGACATCTGCCCTCTGTGGTGTTAAATAAAAAGGTTCATGTTGCCCCAAAGATCCCTGTTTACATACTTACCTTCAGTTGACTTCTTAGGACCAACAGTTCCATTATGTGGGATTTTGAGAGCAAAGCCTTCTTTGCTCCATTTTCCCACTATATGATCTTGTAGTTGTGACACATTATCATAAGCCTTTTGATTTATTTATCCATATCTCTCTCTTCTTTGTGGAATAATTCTGTGATGGTAAGAACTATGTTTTGTTCATTTATGTGATGACCAGTGATTCCTGGTTCAGGACATGACACATATTAGACAATCAATAGGAATTTTTGTTTGCATGTAACACTTTTTATTAAGAAAACTCTATTGACTTCCACCTGACAGTACTTAGAAAATGGGACAACATTTAGTTCCTTACATATGGTAGTCAGCAGACCTCATTGTTATTCTTGAGTGCCACTCGGATGGGCTCTTTTGTTTTGTTTTATTAACAAAAATACTTTGTCTAGGATAAGCTTATTGTCCTTTGTGAATTAACCAGAATTTGGGCAAACAAGGTTCTGCTTAATATTCTTCTACTACTCAGTTTGTTGGATTCAATGATACATTTTTCAAAGTTTTGTATAAGCTCTTTCAAAATATATTTTTGATCACTATATATTGTTTCCACTTAAACAGTTTATATTTCCTGAGTATTATTGAGAAGAAGACAGAATACTGTGGTCATTAAAGGATAGAGTCAGATAAATTTGGCTTCAAATAAAGTCCCGGCTAACCTTATTTCACCCATTTTTTTAAATTTAAAAATAGGAATAAGAATAATACCAATCTCACATGGTTATTTTGATGATTAATTTTTCATGTTTACATAGTTTGATGCCTTCTTGGCCCAGTGCTTGTTATGTAGTAAATAAAGATAAATGCTATTCTTTACTAAAATAACTTTAATCCCCTTTAGACATTGAAATGAGTGAATACAGGAATTATATGTTTAGTCTCATAATAATACTTTTGAATTTTATTATCACCTTTTACTAGTTGATCACAGACACTTAAATGCATTCTTTCTTACTATTAAATATTCAATTTATGACATCCTTCTCCCGTGTCCTTTCATATGCTTATTTTCTTATCTGACCAATGGTACTGTTGTAAATTTTGTTTATTTTTATCCTTTATTTCTTTTCACATATATGTACATATGTGTATATATGTATATGTATGTGATATACAACATCTTTCTTAACATTTATTTTTGAATAACAGTAAAAATAGTAACTATTGAGTGCTTATTCTCTAAATCACTCTACAGTCATTCTCTGATTTAACTTTTAAAATTGCCTAAAAACTTTGGTTTCATCACTTTGAATTTACAAATGAAAAAATTAAAATTAATTGAGTTTTATTATCTTATAAAGACAGTGGAACTAGGATTTGTACCCACATCTGAGTACCTGTTTTTTCACATATTTGTAGACAACAGTATAAAATCATGACTTTATGCTGCATTGAAATCTCACTGACAGTTTATATGTGAGGGGAAAAAGTATTTTCTTTTGATGTTAGCCTTTTCATGGTAGGTGTGCCATTCAAATTTTTGGAGGATTATGAGAACATCACTTAAAAGATAAAATTCTCATAAGAGCTGATATAAATTTATTTTATATTCCAGTGTTTTACATTGATACAGTAATTGTACTCTACTGAAATTATCAATAAGAATGCAAAAATTAACAATAGACTTTTCACACTGCAATTCACTTTTTATTATATATGAGTAAAAAGTTGTATAGGAAATTATATAAATAGAAAACATGCATTTATTAATAGCCTTTTATTTTCTTTCCACCAGTTTTCTACCGTACGTTTTCTTTCTTTCATGGCCTCTCAGGTATTGGATATTACTATATTTAAAAGGAAGTTTGTAAACTTTCTCCAAAGCAAAATAATCTTCAAGTAAATTTTTATGATCCATAGCTTTCCCATTCTGTGGGAAGACATTTTATGTATAACCATACACAATATATTCCTATAAAATATATATGTTCCATTTCTTATTTCTTATAATGATTCTTTCAGAGAGATTCCATTGAACTGACATGTATTTAAATAATGGCTGTTATTATTTCAATTCTATATGAGCTGATCAGTTGTACCAAAACCAGGTGAAGGGATAGAAGACACTGTGCACACCCTGTATACTCCTTGAATATGCTGTATGCTATTTGACTTTTAAGTATTCCAGATCTTATGCCACCTTAAAAAAAAATAGAATGGAAATAAAATATGTAAAATAAGAAATCTTTCATACTTCATCCAGGATTCTAGTGAGTAGCTTTTAAGAGTTAGGGAATGAAATCTGCTTTTTTTTTGAAGTTGAAGACAACCCTTAATGAGTGATTTGCTGCTAGGCTATGTTGAAATGAGACACATTCCTTTCCAGGTCACTAAGTTAATCATGTCCAGGATTTATCTGTATTGTCATTCTTATCAGTCACAGATTAATTTGCATTAGAATTTTTTTTTGTTTTGGGTTTTTTTGTTTTTTTTTTAGATTTTAATAGTCTTTTTCTGTGTTGAGTAATCCCCCTTTTAAGTCTGTGAAACTAAATTTTTAATAAGCTGTGCTTCTATTCTCTTAACTAGAGGAGAAAGAACAGTCTAGAATATAAAACATCATTGCCTTTCACTAATGAACAGGGAGAAAAATGAGAGAACCGACATTCTTTCAGTAGCTGCTGTGTGCCAGACACTGTTAAGCACCTTACATGTATCATTTCAATTACTTCTCATTTAAACTACTCATCTGGATATTGTTCCGATTTTATTGATGAAGAAATTGAGGCCTAATGGATGTGGACATTCTTATACATAGTTTTAAAACTGTTAGGGACATGATAAGAACAGTTTTCCGTGACTTCCAAGCTATTCCTTTTCAGTATTTTCTATACTATCTTTCTTTCTTTTCAATTTTTCTTTAAATTATGTTTCCCAACAACCCCAGATCTAATTTCTAAAAGTAGCCACTTTAACAGTCATGTTTTAATGCCACTTACATTTACTATATATAAGAAAATAAGATCTTTATCTACTGATCTGTAACTAGATATTTGCAGTTAAAATGTATTTTGGAAATGCATGCTAGTAAATGTAGTTTACTAGCACGTCATTCCTTTTAGTAGTTACATATGGATGTAACATCACTCATTTGCCAATTTAAAAAAATCAAGTTTATGATTTTTTTAAGATAATATGATAACCAGATATGTATGCCTCTAGGACTTGGTATTATATTAATAAGATGTAGGTTTATAATTAATTCATTCTTAATAGCAGCAACATCTAAATTTGCCAAATTAAAGGTTTAAGGCTGTAGGTCTTTTTTAATTCTCAGAATCTGTTTCTCTATTGCTTATGTGCCTTCAGTTCTCCATAGATTTGTAAGTGGAACTTTGCTCTTTTGTATTTTATTTATTTTCTGGAGATTCTTTACTTCTTTTGCTGGATTTATAGTTTATGTACTTTGTAGAAGAGTTTAGCCTTTTATCATTCTCTTTATTCTAGTAATTGATACTTTTATAACATGTAGCAAAACACAAAACCTCCTTTGGGCTAAATTTAATAATTGGGTGTCTTACCATTTTGCATCCTTGTTTGTTTAAAACGAATGTTTAGAGAGACTCCAGTCTCTTTTGTAGGTAGTAAAATAAAAGTGTCAATCTTAATATTGTTCAACTAGTCAGCATTATAAGGACCAGAACCAACAGACATGGTACATTTTCTGTATCAGTTATTACCTCTACAAAATATTGACCTGCAAATATGTGTGTGTGTATAATATGAACTTGAGTCACAACCCAGTTTGCTTTTTTGTTATAGTGACCCTTCATATTTTAGGAGGGAATTGTGATTTTTGTTCCGTCAGAAGTGACAAAGATTTACTGACTCAGTCTTGCCTAGACTTTCCTGTGACATTTTTCAGGATGGGCAAGTGGAGTTAAAGCTGCAGTTTGCTGTCTGCCTGTTTCCTGCCCTTTTAGAAGAATACTGCAACCGGTAACTGTGGGAAAGTAGAAGAACATTTTAGGGCAACTAAATCTACTGAGAAAAATAATGGTATTTATTCTTTGTCTTGAACAAGAGTAGATGTTTTACATGTCATCCTATATTATAAGTATGTATAATGTAGTTTTTATTAAGCAGGATAATTTTTTTGTAAAATAAAATATCATTTTTAATAAAATAAAGTCCTATTTTTAGAAACTATAATCAAAATTAGACTGTGATTAATTCTCTCAAAATACTTATTGTATTACTTTTTAAAAAGTAAACGGTAAAAGAAATACATCTTAAGTAACATGAGAAGCAATGAGTAAAAGCATATTACAATGCTCCCAAATATTTTTATCAGTTTCAATATGCAGTTATATTATTAACCCCGTACCCTTATCTTGACTGAGGTTTCTCCATATTTTTTGTAATGACATGTTGTGAAAACTTAAATAGTAAATTTTACTTTTTAACGTTTTTCCTCACAATATTAAAGAGCTTTGAATCCTACCTTTTGTGGTGGTGCTGTTATTTTATTTTCTTTAAATATATTTTCTGGGTTCTTTTCCTTTCTATTTGTTGAGGGTGGGGAATTGTGAGAGTCTTTGTCGTAAAATTGACTATCAAGTAAGCTAAATGAGTAAATAGTCATAATTTGACAGAGATCTTTATAAACGGAGGACAACTTGACTTTCCAACTGCAAGGTTGTGATTAGAGTGCATACTTCACCTTAACCATAGCACATGAAAATTAAAATGAAATAATTATGAAACTAATGAAAGTCAATATGGTTTCTAGATTTATAAATGAAGCAGGAGTGAGCTGGCAATATTCATATTTATTTTGAACAATGAATAATAATTTTAGGAAGGATATCTTTTGAATATGTTTTTTGTTTGAGAAAAATAAAAAGAAATAATGAAAAATAGTAAGGAATCAAAGAAATGACAAAGAGATTTAAATAAGTAATATATCGCTCATACTCAACCTCAGTTCTTATGATTCTTGAGAGAAAATTAAATATTTTTCTATTTACTTGGCAGTTTAAAAATGTTAGAAGAAAAGTTGTAGCTTATGGAGGCATTTTCTATATGAGAAAAGGATAGAAATCTTAATAAATTGTTAATTGTCCATTAGAAATTGGAAGTTACTCTATTTTGGGGATCATATTGCAAGAATAATTGTAATCTCCTGATAGCACAGATGGAATAAGAAAAGCTAATAAAGGTACACCATAAATATAATCCTTTATGTTTATTCTGATTCCTAAATGATAAAATATCACTAAATATTCGTATATTATTTCCTAAATCAACAATTACTAGATTATCAAAATTCCTGTACCATTAATTGCTTTATGAAAGCACTTCTAATTGCAATAGCCTTATCAGCATCCTTAGTTTTGAAAATATATCCAAAGTGATAATGCTTCTGCAATTTGGAATCAAAACTCCTTATAGACTTGTATTTGTTTGGGGGAGGGCTTAAAATATTATTGAATAATGTTTTCAAAATACATAACTTTTTTTTTTTTTTTTTTTTGAGATGGAGTCTCACTCTGTCACCAGGCTGGAGTGCAGTGGATCGATCTCGGCTCACTGCAACCTCCACCTCCTGGGTTCAAGTGATTCCCTTGCCTCAACCTCCTGAGTAGCTGGGACTACAGGCTCATGCCACCAGCCCGGCTAATTGTTTTTTATACTTTTTATTTTTTTTGTACTTTAGTAGAGACGGGGTTTCACCATATTGGCCAGGATGATCTCAATCTGCTGACCTCGTGATCTCCCAAAGTGCTTGGATTACAGGTGTGAGCCCCTGGACCTGGCCCAAAATAAATAACTTTTTAAGGTCACTTTAATAATGTTTAAAAACACAATTTGTATTAAATAAAGAAAAAATTTATTAAGCCAAAAATGAAGAATTGAATTAAGTGTTCATTGTTAACAATATTTTCTGACATAGTTTCCATGTGTATATTGAAAAGGAATGTACTTAATACCCTATAAAAGAACTGGAAAAAATGTGTAAGAGAAAACATAGCTTATTTTCTATATTTTGGCAAGTATTCGAAGAGTGGCCTATAGTGTAGATAACTTCATTAGAATATTGGGAGGTTTTTTAAAGATAACAAGATGATGCATGGAGTGCAAAGCTTTAATAATTAAAATAGGGAAATTTTTCATATTATTTCATAGAATTTTTAATTATAGAATTTTAATATTACTTTTACTTATATTTTTTACCCAGTCTGAAGATTAAAGATACATATTATTGTTGAAACCAACATGAAAGGTTCTTTGGATTGATTGATTAAATAAAGCAGAGGTCAGCAAGCAATCGCCATCATTATAAACTAAGCCTGTTTCAACACACTTTATGTGTTTATTGCTTTCTTGCTACAGAGATTGACAGAGTTGAATAATTAAGATAGAACCCATCTCGCCTACATGACCTAAAATATTTACTATCGGAACTTTTAGCAAAAACTCATGCTGACCTCTGAAATATTAATAAATACGTGCTATACATACATCATCAGCCATATTATGATGTATATTTAAAAAATCATTTTGTAGACAAGTATCTGGACACCTGTAAGCTCACCTAAGATTATCTCCATGTATGCTTCCCTGACCTACAACATTTATATTTCTGTCATAATTATAACCACTTTTTCCCTTGTAAGAACAGGTTTCATAGAACTGCTATTAATAGAATAATTAATGCTTTAATCAATTAGTGAGCATTTGCTATAGGCAGAAAAATGTGTTAAGTACTAGTGACACAGAAGTGAATAATGTTCACAATCCAGTGGGAGGGTCATTGATAATATAAATCAATCTATGATGCTATGCACTGAGTAATGGCTGCACCCCCCACCTCCCCTCCCTCGGCCAAATTGGTATGTTGAAACACTAAACCCCAATGTAACTGTTTTGGGTGAAATGAGTAAGTTTAATCTTAACTTATTTAAGGTTAAATTAGGTCATAAGGGCAGGGTTCTAATACAATAGGATTAGTGGTCTTATAAGAAGAGAAAGAGAAAGTCTGTCTCTTTCTCTCTCTCTCTCTCTCTCTCTCTCTCCTTCTCTCTCTTTCTCTCCCTCTCTCACACACACACAGACACACAGAGCCATGTGAGAATACAGAAAGAGGGCAACTGTTTGCAAGCCAGGTAGAGAGCCCTCACCAGAAACCAAGCCTGCTGGGCCTTGCAGTGGGACTTGTAGCTTTCAGAACTGTAAGAAATAAATTTATGTTATTTAAGCTTCCCTGTCTCTGGTATTTTGTTATGGCAGCCTGAGCTAAAATGTATGCATTGTACACCCAAGACAAAATGGAGTTTGGCTGGAAGGAACCAAAACTATTCAGGACTCTCAGTTGCAAGGAATTCAGTACTAACTAAAAATGCCTTAGAGAGAAGGAAATTACTCTTTTAATGGAAAAGTCCAGGATTTAACTAGCTTTGGGTATCTCTTCATCTAGGTGCCCAAGCGATGTAATCAGAGATCTGTCTCCCTCCACTTCTTTTGTCCTTTGTATTGGACTTCATTTTTAGGTACACATAGTGTCCATCAGCACCACCAGATTTATTTGGTTAACCTTTCAAGTAGAGTTTTAAGATAACCAGCAAACCTTTTTCCACTGTTTGTAGCAAAAACTCCAGATTTGGATATCATTCACCTCTCTTGGATTGCATGCCTATTCCTAAATCAATCACTGTGACAAGGGACATGAAGTGGGCACACATGGTTCATGTAACCGTGCAGATTGAGAATATGAATAGATGACTTTCCAGAGAAAAACCCATGTGTTCTTATAGGAGTAAATACTAGGTGAGCAAATAGATGCTGCTACATTCAATTAGCCTGAAAGCTGTTGTTCTCAAGAAACTTCAATACTATACTAGTTCCATATATTTATGATTTCCTCCAGTGATTTTTTTAAGGTATTTTGGGCTAAAAAGAATGTAACTTTTGTCTTAGGCAACATACATGGGGAAAGTATTCTACAGGAGAGGATTATACTAACTCTAATTTTTTGGTAAAATTTTGAATTTCTCATATTAAGTATCTACTGGTAGTTAGTTAATTCAGAAATTTGAAGCATCCAACAAATATTTTGGTTTTTGTAATATCCCTGATAATGGAAATATCATCATTTGTATTGAATGTGGCTTTTTTATTTTAAAATTTTGAATTTTTTCTTAAAACATTAAAAATTTTACAAAATTTCACATCAAATTTAGATATGCATATAAATATAACAAGATTTAAATATTAAATTTTATTCTTTTTACTCATTATCTATGGGGTGATTTTAAGCATTTCCAGATGAATATATAAAATTGTTAATATGCTGTAGGGATGTACTGGCTTTAAATTAAATATTAAAAGGATTTTAACACTTATGTACTTTTTAGAATTCTATTCCATTTTATGCTCTATTATTTTCTAAAATAAAAATAATTATGAAATTTGTATTATATAGTAATAATACCTGAGCCTACTTTTAAAGAAACTAGGCCACGTACGGTGGTTCACACCTGTAATCCCAGCACTTTAGGAGGCCAAGGTGGACAGATCAGGAGGTCAGGAGTTCAAGACCAGTCCAGCCAAGATGGTGAAACCCCGTCTCTACTAAAAATACAAAAATTAGTCAGGCGTGGTGGTGGGCACCTGTAATCCAGTTACTTGGGAGGCTGAGGCAGGAGAATCGCTTGAACCCAGGTGGCAGAGGTTGCAGCGAGCCGAGATCTCACTACTGCACTCCAGTTTGGGCAACAGAGCAAGACTCCGTCTCAAAAAAAAAAAAAAAAAAAAGAAAAGAAAACAAAAAAAGGAAACTTTAGCTCATGATGTATGTAAGTCTATAGAAAGAAAGGAGGAAGCAGTGTTTTGAGGAAATAATTATCTAAGACTTATGACTTTTCTAAATGAGTTGTCTTTTTCATTATTATTATTTTATGTGTGACTCTTACTATCAGCTGTATTAAAATATAATAATATTGTCTTCTTTGTGGCCAGCAGTGTACTCACACATACTGTATGACTTGCCTTTACAGGGTTCATACAGCAACTCTGTCAAGTGTGGGTACAATTACGATCTCCACTACGTATATGAGTTTGAAGACTAGACAAGGTTAAGGAGCTTGTATAAGCTGTAATAGCTGACAAGTGACTAAGGATTCATCTTCAAGTGTGCCTACTTTCTAAGAGAATATTTTTAATGGATACAAGCCTGCCTCTCTACCTCTGTGATGCAATTTGAAAATTATACATTCAAAAAGCACTTTAATAAAAGCAAAAGTATATATATAAATTTTTCACTAGCAAATTATTATTTTCTTTAATAGCAATATGTTTTATCATGCTTACCCATCAATCATCAGTATTAACTATAATAAATTAAATTAAATTAAAAGCAAAAAATACACTTTGAAAAAAATAGAAATACACTTACACTTGGAAAAATTTAACCTAAAGTTTGAGTTGTTTTTATGTAAATGTCCATCTTTCTTGTTTAGCATTTTGGCTCAAAGCTGGGATTGTGGTCAGTAGCAAGAAGGTTGTCATTTTTCTCTTAATTGATAGATTCATTCAAAAAGTTTTCTAATCAGTGATTTCCATCTGCTGAGTGCTATGGAAAATTGTGATATAAAATGGCAAACTATACTTTCACATGAATGAAGTTCCCAAATAAGATTTATTTTAGTTCTTATGGAACCCTAAGTGTACAGTTAACTTGAATGTAATCAAATGAAACAAATAGAATGTTTGTATCTTTAAATTTTGAGTAAAAACATATTTTTCTTTAAATTCCTGATATTCTAGATATTGGGAATGTGCTTACTCACTGATATTATAAAGAAAAGGCCGGGCGCGGTGGCTCAAGCCTGTAATCCTAGCACTTTGGGAGGCCGAGACGGGCGGATCACGAGGTCAGGAGATCGAGATCATCCTGGCGAACACCGTGAAACCCCGTCTCTACTAAAAAGTACAAAAAAAGTAGCTGGGCGAGGTGGCGGGCGCCTGAATCCCAGCTACTCAGGAGCCTGAGGCAGGAGAATGGCGTGAACGCGGGAGGCTGAGCTTGCAGTGAGCTGAGATCCAGCCACTGCACTCCAGCCTGGGCTACTGAGCGAGACTCCCTCTAAAAACAAACAAACAAACAAACAAACAAAAAAACCCTGTTCCTTGTCAATGCTGAAATTCAGGATTGGTGGTTGACTTCATTATGTTTTCTCTGTTTTGCTGAAATTCAGGATTGGTGGTTGACTTCATTATGTTTTCTCTGTTATGTTTTCCCCAGTGGCTTGCAATGCATTTTCTTAATCACAGGTTTTTGATGTTGAAGTAAAGCATTAGATGCGTATTTCGTTGCCAAAAGGGCAATAAAACAAAAGGGCAATGTTCTAGTGAGGTGTACTTTTCGTCTTTCAGTAGACAATAACACATATTTTATGAATGTTCCTTAATGTTATCTTTCGGTACTATCACTTATATGTGTGACTGTAATACAGGACCTTAAAATGTCTTTAAAAAATTAGTATGACTCAGATTATGATTTCTATATGAAGCTAAACTTACATGTGACTATTTGTTGAGTGAAAAAGAAAAGTGCAATAAGGGTACTTTCTTTTAGTTGAAATACACAAAAGCCACATTCTGTGATGCTTTTGTTCATTGTTGCATGCAATGGCCTCAAGAAGTCCTTGAAGATTAGGGCAAATATTTATTGAGACCAATATTCCTTAGTTTTGGAATCCAAACTTTAAAACCACAGGTAAAAATTGACTATATAGGGAAGTTATTTGGTTCCTGGGTAAAATGAAAATCAAGAAAAGATTTTCTGAAGATATTTGAAAGGTATGCAAAAGGTTTTAGTTTGTTTTGTTTTTTACAAAAGGTATTTTTGTAAATTTTGGCAAGTTGAGATGTAGCAGTTGTATGCTACATTCTGAGACTGGGTCACTACTGACAGAAAGGAAATCCAGTGTAGGATTTAGGGAGTTATAATAAAACGATGAATTTTCTAGATTTAACTGTATTTTCACTCAGCATATACCATCATGCTTGCTAGTTGACTAATTATTCATGTCCATTTAAACATTTTAGATATCCATTTGGACATTTCAGCTGCTTAATTTTTCTCTGTTGCTATTTTCTCTCTCTGCTAAACTTCTGTTGCATTTCTAAGTTGGCATTCTCTTAATGGCAGTCTCCCAGTATTCCTTTCCCCTTGCAAAAGCAGCAAACACATCCTTCAGTTTGCACACTCTTGCCAAATGTCTATTCTTTTGATACTTTTTATTTGCAAACATGTGTTTATTTATCAAATGGATTAAAATGCTTGAAATACAGTAGCTGATAAAAAACATGTGTTTTCCCCTCTCTGCTCTTGTGCTTGTACTTCACTCTTATTTAGAGTTCTCCATTTTTCCCATCCTTTTTGTATAACTTGCTTCCAACTGAGAAGCCATAAGAGGGGCTTTGCCTTCAACTGACGCAGGTATTACTCTATAATTAGACTATAGGGAATTCTGCAGAAGGAAACAGCCACTTTCTTCCATACCTAAAGGGACTATCTGTCATCCCTGCAGCACATTCAAACTTCATATCCCCCAAGAGCCACAATCTGCAGACATATTATATATGCCTTCGGTAAATAAATGTTTGTTTATCATTTCACATGTTCAAAATATGTTGCCAATCCATGGTAACTCAGATCAATATCTGAGAGTATGGGAATTGTATTCACATAGGTATTGTTCTTCCTATAGATTGTTTTTTTTTTTAATATGGCATAAAAATTCTGATTTAACACCAAGAGCCAGCAAACAAAGTTGTCTTTTTAATACAACTTAACCAACTACAGTTACCTGAACCATTTCTCAAATTATATTTCTGAGAAAGTCAAGGCCTTCTGAATAATTTTGAAAATGTCCCCTTGCTTTGGAGAAAAAAGCAAACAATGAAACATTCAAATTTTGTAAACGTATGCATATTGCATTGGAAAGGGCTAAACATTTCAGACATACCTGTTAGAAAACCAAATGAATGCCCAAGTTATTCCTTTTGACATCAGAGATTGAGGTTTAGACTAAATATCTTAGGATCAGCAATAAACATTGGAGAGGAAGAGAGAAGAGTGCTTCTATCTGCCCCCATGGCACATTCTAGCATGGTATTGCAGAGGATCAAATGCTTGATGAAAGACACTGGAGGTTTGGTAGCAGCAATTCAGTGCTCTTACTGTACGCAAATCAACCAGTAATTTGTTTGTTATTTTCCTAAAGTCAGTCCACCGTAATTTATGCTTCTTTTTGTATTATTTCTCTTCGTAGTTTGCACCACCATCCATTCATATTCTAAAGCTGTATTCCACCTTCTTTCCTTCCTCCTTTTAACTCCTGACATTTCAACTAATTATTAAGACTTGCCAAATTTCCACCTTAAATATTTCTTGAGTTTACTTATTTTTTCCATATCCATTATGAGATCCTTATGCCTGTACTGTACTGATTCATTTTCTACAAAAATGACAGACTTACCTGGATCAAAAGCAGTGAGACCATATTGTTCCTTGCTTATAACATTTTCTATGATTCCATATAATCAGCTATATCAGTCCAGGCTCATATAATTATTAGCTGGATAACCTTTACATAAATAACGTAATTTCTCTAAGCCTTAGTTTTTTTTCACTTAAATGGCCCCAGTAGAGTCATTGTGAAGATTACACAAGATAAGGAAAACACATTGCACAGTGTTGGACACAGTGAAAGTGATCAATGTGTGTTAGCAACTATTAGTTACTAACATGTTGTGTAAAATCTCTATATTTGAGCCGCATTTACCTTTCAACCTTTTCTCTTCTTAACCTGTGCCTTATAATCTAAGAGCACCAGTGACCTCCAGATCACTACGTTACCACCCTGTGTCAATTCCCTTTCTCTTTTTATCTGCCTGCCATGCCTTTTCTGCCTTCATTCATTTCATCAAGCTGATTGACACTTGTCCCGTAACAAGCAATTCTGGAGTCTACTCCTTCAGGAAACCTGCCCTGAAGGCCCTTACTCTGGCCCAGGTTAGGCACCTGTGTTGGTTTCCTAGAGCTGTTGTAACAAAGTACCACAAACAGGGTGGCTTAAAACAACAGAAATTTACTCTGTCAGCTCTAGCGACTAGAAGTGCTAAGGTATCAGCAAGATACTGTTGTAGAAGATTCTAGCGAAGAATCATTGTTTGCCTCTTCTTAGCTTTTGGTTGTGGCTATTAATCCTTAGCATTCTTTGACTTGAAGCTGCATCGTTATTACCATATGGCATTCTACCTGTGTGTCTCAGTATCTGCATCCAAGTTTCCCTCTTCTTATAAGGACACCGGTAAAATTGGATTGAGAGCCTACCCTATTCCATTATGTCCTCATCTTAATTACATCTACAACAAGCTTATTTCTAAGTAAACCATATTCTGAGGTCCTGGCGGTTAGCTCTTAAACATACCTTTTTGGGGACTACAATTCAACCTGTAATAGTGACCCTTATGTATTTTCATATCATCTGTGCATAGATGCACTAAACCTATCATATACTGATAACCTGTCCAGATGCCCGTCTCCTGTGCCTTTTTGTTTTGAGTTCTTGAAAGAATGTCCCATGTCTAATTTATATTTGTTCCCAGCAGTGGACACATGGTAGTCTTTTAACACATGTTGATTAAATGAATAATCTAATTTGCTATTTGAAAAACAGGTCTTATAATACAAAAGATTACAAAGATTAAAAATGCCATGTAATGTCTAATAACCAGCTTTATATTATCCCATTACTACAGAAAAAGGAAGCAGGAATACCTTGAATCGAGAACAAAGAGAAGTTAGTTCTTTACCCAGGGTCTTCATTGTTCATACAGCCTTGGGGAAATTACTTAATTTCTTCATGCATATCTGTAAAATATAAATGAAAGAAAGTATAGCTTTGATGTTCACTTTCAGATATTTATATTTTGCATTTCCCATTTTAGAACCACCAGAGACTCAATTTAATCAGAAAGTAGAGACTGCTTATGAAGAGCCTGGTGTTCATGCTAAGGAGTTTGGTTTTCACTCTGGTGGAAACGGAAGGTCATGAAAATCAAGTGAAGATTAGGAAAAAAAAAGCTCTAGTGAAGCTGGTTAAGAGGGTTACACCAATACACCAGAGATTAAGAGGAGCACACATAGGATATGGACTGATTGCATATTGGGAGGACAGAGGAGAAAGATATTCAAGGAGCACTCTCAAATGAATTTGTGGAACACAGCTTACCAAATGTCAAATACGATGCTATAGAGGCTGGAATCCAAAATTTTAGGCTGTAGTTGAATGATATTCCTGAAAAATGTGTGAGGCTTTTTAGTGTTTTTCTTTGTGTATGTGTACCTCAGTGAGACCTCTTTTGAAGTTATGATACCATATAATTATAAAATATTTATGTTTCCTCTCTACAGTTTCCCACACCATGTTAACTTTGATGTAAGGAGGTGAAGCTCTGTTACAGTCCTGTTGTTTTACATGAGTATAGTAAAACTCGGATAAAGTTGTTTGCTTACACAATTGTTACTTTTAAAATTGTCTTTTGATTCAGAATCTTTTTCTTAAAGCATATATGTAATTTTAATCATACTTTCTCTGACTATACCCACATGTATTCCTTTTTTAAATCTATTTTAAATGAATAGATTTTTATTTAGTCATTATTTATTTGCAAGGAGATCTCCCTTAAAGACAAAAATATTGTTTATGTGGAGATTAAGAGGGTTTTAAAGTACAGCCCAATTCTCCCTAACTAAATGGTTTCCTATTTTTGTCTCTGTTAATCAGGGTACTCTAAGCTGTTCATGAATAAAGTATAATGACATAGTGATATAAAGATTACCATGCATTAATAATCTTAGTAGATGGTGATCCAGTGTGATTTTTACAGTGCTAAGTGGTGTCTTTCTTCTGAGTAACTTTCCACATTAAACCCAATTGATCAAAAATGAAACTGTGTGGCTTGGATGTAGAATACTTTACTTGGTTGCCTGTGTAATTGTTTTATTTTACTTAGAATCTAAATTAAAAACTTCACTTAGTCAAATTTTCTTTAGAAGGCCTGTTTAATACTTTTTTAAATAACTTACTTTTTACTATTTTTAAATATTATCACATATATCTTAGATTCAGTAACTCATCATTTATTGAATATCTATGTTCAACTGAGTTATATGTTGTGTTGTCCTATGTGTTATTACCTCAAAATAATCACAGATTAAAAATACAAATAAGTAAATATTAAGGCTTTGAGAGGTTACATAACTTGTCTTGTTTCTCACAATATTACATGTAGCCTTCTGAGTTTATTCACTAATGGTATCTAACCTATTTGCTTTAGACTGAGTTTTTAAAAATTATTTCACATTTTAAACATTGTCAATATCCTGACATTTGCACATATTCCATATTTTTCTAATATGCATACAATCTGTTGTGAATAATATAGTATAGATCCATTTAAAAATAGTAAAGATAAAATGATCACTTTCCATTATTGACTTTTTCAATCAAAAACTCTAACTGCTATCCTGTAGTTGAATTATGGCTTCTTAATAAAGGGAAACTATATTCTTGAAAAGATTGAAAATCAGAGCCTTATATCAGAGCATTCTCCTAAGTAACATGTGAATAATGAAGTCTACTACATAGTAGGTATTCATACAAATATTTTCATTTTCATTGTGTGATTGTTCGTTATCAGAAATATTTATGAAACTTTGTCTCTTTAAAGGAAACAATTATTAAAGGAAGGAACAGTGTTAGGCCGGGCGTGGTGGCTCAAGCCTGTAATCCCAGCACTTTGGGAGGCCGAGACGGGCAGATGACGAGGTCAGGAGATCGAGACCATCCTGGCTAACAGGGTGAAACCCCGTCTCTACTAAAAAATACAAAAAACTAGCCGGGCGAGGTGGTGGGCGCCTGTAGTCCCAGCTATTCGGGAGGCTGAGGCAGGAGAATGGCGTAAACCTGGGAGGCGGAGCTTGCAGTGAGCTGAGATCTGGCCACTGCACTCCAGCCTGGGCTACAGAGCCAGACTCCGTCTCAAAAAAAAAAAAAAAAGAACAGTGTTATGAAGTAATATTAATATTGATTAATATTTTATTTCTGAAGTTCAAGACATAAAGTAGAGATCATGTGTATTTCATTATAATATCTTTCAGAACATTGCATTAGGCATTTGGTTTCATACTTTATATTTAATATTTTTAACTTCATAATTATAAAGCAAACTAATAAAATACCAAAAAAAATATGATTAATCTTATTTGGGATCAATATTTAAAAAGTTCCTTGACTAAAACTTCAAATTTTATATAATATTCATTAAGTATTAATTTATTTGTCTGTTCTCAATGCAGGAAGAGGCAACAAATGCCTATTATTGAAAATGACAAACTAGAAAATAAATAACTTGTATTTACTCTTTTAAGTGTTATTTCTTCTCTCTGAAAAGCAGGTTGTAATAGTGAAGGCAGTGGTGGCCAATCTGGAGTGGTTGCTGCCATGATGCCAGCTACAGTGGGGGAGGCAAGGCCAGGGCTGTGCTCCCCGGAGCTGGCAGGAGCTGGGAACAGATGGAAGCCCCACTCCCTTCCGAGCCATCAGGACAGGAGTCTTGTGCTCCCTGGGTGCAGCTGCGGTCTCCCAGCCATGGCTCTAGACCCAAGCATCTCTGTGTTCCTGGGGGCCAGGCGCAGGAGGAGCCCTGCCCTCCCAGGCACAGCTGTAGTTGCCCACCCATGGCTGTGGACTGAGGCATTACTGCATTCTTAGGGGCCTGGGAAGACCCTTTGCTCCTGCAGGCTTAGAAGTGCGTGCTGCCACCGTCCTGGCCTCTTTTCACTCCAGTTTTGGAGTGAAGTTTAGGCTAAGCCTGAACGCTATTGCAACCCAGCTAGGTGTGTGCATACTCAGGGCAGCACTGACATACCAGCACCCTGCTGCCTTGGCCCCCTCCAGACTTTGGGTGCCAATGAGCATGAGAGGAAGGCCAAAGGTGGGGGCTAAGAGTGGCTCAGTGTGGGCCTGCAGGCACCCCTCGGCAGGAATAGCCTGTGTCCCTTGGGCACTATGGATGGCAGGCTAATGGTGGCAAGAGGCCGACAGGTTTCTGGGTGGAAAGGGATGGTCCCCAGTGAAACCCCATCTTCAGGCCAATGACAGCCTGAGGTCTGGGGGCTGGGCTGCCTGCAGAATGGAGTGAGAACTTATGGGGCTTTTTCTGGCCACCCCATGGACCAATCCTTCCTTCTGAAGCCCATAAAAACCCTCGGACTCAGCCTGACTTGGGCAGGCGATGGAATAACCTGCCTGTGGAGACGTGCTACCCACTGTGGGTCTCCTCTCTGCTGAAAGCTGAACACTTGTCAGGATACCTTGCCTGTGGAGAGGAGCTACCCACTGTGGGTCTCCTCTCTGCTGAGAGCTGAACATTTATCAGGACACCCTGCCTGTGGAGAGGAACTACCCACTGTGGGTCTCCTCTGAGCTGTTCTGTCACTCCATAAAGCATCTCTTTACTTTGCTCACCCTTCACTTGTCTGTGTACATCATTCTTCCTGAACATGGGACAAGAACTCAGGACCCTCCAAATGGTGGGGATAAAAGAGCTGTAACACAAGCAGAGCTGAAACACACCCCTTGCTCACTACATTGTGGGTGATGGGAAGGAGAGAAGAGAGAAGGTGAGGATAGCTGCGGCCCTTCAGGGAGCCCAGACCTAGGAGCTCCCTGAGCCAGGTCTGTGATACCCTCTTTGGAGCTCTGTCGTTCCTGGCATCTCCAAGTTTCTGGATTTCCGCAGAAACTGCGTTCTCGGATGCCAGCTGTAGATCCCAGCCATAGAAGCTGTTTGCACTATGCCTGGTCCAGCCACAGCCTCGCAGCGAGCTGGCACCTGTGCTGCTGCCTAAAGGTGCCTATCCCATCGCAGCTGGTATGCCTGGTGGTGTGCAGTGGCTGGACCCCATGCTCGCTTGCTCACACACCCCTCACCACTCTGCGCCTGGCTCGCCCTAGGCAGGCGTGGGATCCAGGCCAGTAGCACAAGCTGAGTGCAGCCTGCCAGGTTAAGTGGGCAGAATGAGCCCAGCAGGCCGGAGCAAAACTCAGGCAAACATGCCACCGGCTGCAGAGGTTTCTGGATGGGAAAGTGACATCCCAAGGTTCCTGTGACAATACCAATTTTTTTCCCTTTTCCTCTTTCAACTGAACTTTAAAACGTTGGTGGTTTTCTCAGTCATGTAAGTTATGAAGCCTATGTTTCAGATAATTCATTGTTTTGGGTTGAGTATTATAGTTCCATTTTACTATGTTTCTCTTAGATATGGAATTAAAACCACAACTTTGTAAAAGAAAAATGTGAAACACCCCCTGAAGACAATGTCTGCTCATATTATAAGATGTCATAAGTTGTCATCAGAGTCATTCTAAGACACATCAACTAACATTGTTATCATCTTAAGGCCTATGGCAACTGAAGAAATGTCATTCATTTGTATATGATATGTTCTGGCTTCCTAGGCACGTGGCAAGCTAGATTCCCGTCATGCCAGACATCCTAGGTGATCTCTACCTGCACATTATCCCTAAAAAGAGACTCAATACTGAAAGCAAATGTAATGTTTTGGGAGCAAAGAGATATGTAGTAAATATATGAGAAACTATTGGGAAATATTACAGAAAAAAATAATTTCTATGAAAGATGCATTGTGTAGATGTTATGTAAAATGTGTAAATTTTTTTAAAGCATTAAATTTTATCAGAATATGGAGTAGTTAATTCAGATAGTCCTGAAAGAATATCATCCTCTTTAAATTTTAAATGTGGTTTGGAGTAATCGAGAAATAATAACTGTTCAATTTGTTTTAATAAAAAAAGCAGAAAAAGTATTAAGAAACTGAAAATCACAATTATCCTACACCTCAGTGATAATCACTGTTGCTATAAATATGTTCATGCCATTCTCTACCTTTACGCATGCATACAGCTACAACACATTTTTAATCCTTTTAAATTTCAGTATGGATTTTCTTTTCGGTTCAATAAAGGAAGAGTTGCCTCATTTTAATGTATTTCTAAGATCACATAGTAGGGATTCATTTAAATGTATTTAATCAGACTATACACTACAATGCCTCATATCATCTACATTTAAAGTAAAATAATTGTTCTTTAAGTGTGAAAAAATATTTTTTATATGTTTCAGGGTTTTTTTTTGTTGTTGTTCTTAGTTATTGTGGTACCAATTTTACAGTATCTTAAATGAAGTAATTTTCATTAGACAGGGGGACTTGAGAGGATTCTATGTAATATAATGTTGTTTGCCTACCACAAACCTATCCTCTAACCCCCATCCTCTTCTTCCTTGTTAGAAAAACTCTATTTGTTCCATCTCCTATAGGTGGCCAGGTCTTTAAGAGGCAACTGGGTGCCTCACAGGTCCTAAGATGATCATGTAAACATCATTCCCCTTACGTGATTATTTTAGGCATAAGTATGTTGTCGTGCCATAGGCAATGACTCATGTGGCCAATGTTCTTTAAGGGGTGGTCTTCTTAATGATTTATGTGTAGAATATTCTTACTCTTTAAATGGCAGAACTGCTGGGTGCGGTGGCTCCCGCCTGTAATCCCAGCACTTTGGGAGGCTGAGGCAGGTGGATCACCAGAAGTCAGGAGTTCGAGACCAGCCTGGCCACATAGTGAAATCCTGTCTCTACTAAAAATACAAAAAATTAGCTGGGCATGGTGGCGGATGTCTGTAGTGCCAGCTCTTCTGGAATCTGAGGCAAGAGAATTGGGCGAACCTGGGAGGCAGAGGTTGCAGTGAACCGAGATTGCACCATTGCCCTTTAGCCTGGGCGACAGAGCGAAACTCCATCTCGAGGGGAAAAAAAAAACACATGGTAGAGCTTTACTGTCTTCTGATACTGTATGTGATCACCTCTTAATCAACTTAGAATCAACCCACCTTTCAATTTTTATTTATTTATTTATTTATTTATTATTATTATACTTTTAAGTTCTAGGATACATGTGCATAACGTGCAGGTTTGTTACATATGTATACTTGTACCATGTTGGTGTGCTGCACCCATCAACTCGTCAGCACCCATCAACTTGTCATTTACATCAGGTATAACTCCCAGTGCAATCCCTCCCCCCTCCCCCCTCCCCATGATAGGCCCCGGTGTGTGATGTTCCCCTTCCCGAGTCCAAGTGATCTCATTGTTCAGTTCCCACCT
The DNA here is from genome assembly GCF_003255815.1 of Theropithecus gelada. Classification (NCBI taxonomy): domain Eukaryota; kingdom Metazoa; phylum Chordata; class Mammalia; order Primates; family Cercopithecidae; genus Theropithecus; species Theropithecus gelada. Next base: position 80,222,632 of record NC_037672.1, on the reverse strand, counting down.
ACGAGTGAGAACGTGCAGTGTTTGGTTTTCTGTTCTTGTGATAGTTTGCTAAGAATGATGGTTTCCAGCTGCATCCATGTCCCTACAAAGGACACAAACTCATCCTTTTTTATGGCTGCATAGTATTCCATGGTGTATATGTGCCACATTTTCTTAATCCAGAATGTCACTGATGGACATTTGGGTTGATTCCAAGTCTTTGCTATTGTGAATAGTGCCGCAATAAACATACGTGTGCATGTGTCTTTATAGCAGCATGATTTATAATCCTTTGGGTATATCCCCAGTAATGGGATGGCTGGGTCATATGGTACATCTAGTTCTAGATCTTTGAGGAGTCGCCATACTGTTTTCCATAATGGTTGAACTAGTTTACAATCCCACCAACAGTGTAAAAGTGTCCCTATTTCTCCACATCCTCTCCAGCACCTGTTGTTTCCTGACTTTTTAATGATCGCTGTTCTAACTGGTGTGAGATGGTATCTCATTGTGGTTTTGATTTGCATTTCTCTGATGGCCAGTGATGATGAGCATTTTTTCATGTGTCTGTTGGCTGTATGAATGTCTTCTTTTGAGAACTGTCTGTTCATATCCTTTGCCCACTTTTTGATGGGGTTGTTTGTTTTTTTTCTTGTAAATTTGTTTGAGTTCTTTGTAGGTTCTGGATATTAGCCCTTTGTCAGATGAGTAGATTGCAAAAATTTTCTCCCATTCTGTAGGTTGCCTGTTCACTCTGATGGTAGTTTCTTTTGCTGTGCAGAAGCTCTTTAGTTCAATGAGATCCGATTTGTCAATTTTGGCTTTTGTTGCCGTTGCTTTTGGTGTTTTAGACATGAAGTCTTTGCCCATGCCTATGTCCTGAATGGTACTACCTAGGTTTTCTTCTAGGATTTTTATGGTATTAGGTCTAACATTTAAGTCTCTAATCCATCTTGAATTAATTTTCGTACAAGGAGTAAGGAAAGGATCCAGTTTCAGCTTTCTACTTGTGGCTAGCCAATTTTCCCAGCACCATTTATTAAATAGGGAATCCTTTCCCCATTTCTTGTTTCTCTCAGGTTTGTCAAAGATCAGATGGCTGTAGATGTGTGGTATTATTTCTGAGGACTCTGTTCTGTTCCATTGGTCTATATCTGTGTTTTGGTACCAGTACCATGCTGTTTTGGTTACTGTAGCCTTATAGTATAGTTTGAAGTCAGGTAGCGTGATGCCTCCAGCTTTGTTCTTTTGACTTAGGATTGTCTTGGAGATGTGGGCTCTTTTTTGGTTCCATATGAACTTTAAAGCAGTTTTTTCCAATTCTGTGAAGAAACTCATTGGTAGCTTGATGGGGATGGCATTGAATCTATAAATAACCTTGGGCAGTATGGCCATTTTCACGATATTGATTCTTCCTATCCATGAGCATGGTGTGTTCTTCCATTTGTTCGTGTCCTCTTTTATTTCACTGAGCAGTGGTTTGTAGTTCTCCTTGAAGAGGTCCTTTACATCCCTTGTAAGTTGGATTCCTAGATATTTTATTCTCTTTGAAGCAATTGTGAATGGAAGTTCATTCATGATTTGGCTCTCTGTTTGTCTGTTACTGGTATATAAGAATGCTTGTGATTTTTGCACATTGATTTTGTATCCTGAGACTTTGCTGAAGTTGCTTATCAGCTTAAGGAGATTTTGGGCTGAGACAATCAGGTGTTCTAAATATACAATCATGTCATCTGCAAAGAGGGACAATTTGACATCTTCTTTTCCTAACTGAATACCCCTGATTTCTTTCTCTTGCCTGATTGCCCTAGCCAGAACTTCCAACACTATGTTGAATAGGAGTGGTGAGAGAGGGCATCCCTGTCTTGTGCCAGTTTTCAAAGGGAATTTTTCCAGTTTTTGCCCATTCAGTATGATATTGGCTGTGGGTTTGTCATAAGTAGCTCTTATTATTTTGAGGTACATTCCATCAATACCGAATTTATTGAAAGTTTTTAGCATGAAGGGCTGTTGAATTTTGTCAAAAGCCTTTTCTGCATCTATTGAGATAATCATGTGGTTCTTGTCTTTGCTTCTGTTTATATGCTGGATTATGTTTATTGATTTGTGAATGTTGAAGCAGCCTTGCATCCCAGGGATGAAGCCCACTTGATCATGGTGGATAAGCTTTTTGATGTGCTGCTGAATCCGGTTTGCCAGTATTTTATTGAGGATTTTTGCATCGATATTCATCAGGGATATTGGTCTAAAATTCTCTTTTTTTGTTGTGTCTCTGCCAGGCTTTGGTATCAGGATGATGTTGGCCTCATAAAATGAGTTAGGGAGGATTCCCTCTTTTTCTATTGATTGGAATAGTTTCAGAAGGAATGGTACCAGCTCCTCCTTGTACCTCTGGTAGAATTCAGCTGTGAATCCGTGTGGTCCTGGACTTTTTTTGGTTGGTAGGCTATTAATTATTGCCTCAATTTCAGAGCCTGCTATTGGTCTATTCAGGGATTCAGCTTCTTCCTGGTTTATTCTTGGGAGAGTGTAAGTGTCCAGGAAATTATCCATTTCTTCTAGATTGTCTAGTTTATTTGCGTAGAGGTGTTTATAGTATTCTCTGATGGTAGTTTGTATTTCTGTGGGGTCAGTGGTGATATCCCCTTTATCATTTTTTATTGCATCTATTTGATTCTTCTCTCTTTTCTTCTTTATTAGTCTTACTAGCGGTCTGTCAATTTTGTTGATCTTTTCAAATAACCAACTCCTGGATTCATTGATTTTTTTGGAGGGTTTTTTGTGTCTGTATCTCCTTCAGTTCTGCTCTGATCTTAGTTATTTCTTGCCTTCTGCTAGCTTTCGAATGTGTTTGCTCTTGCTTCTCTAGTTCTTTTAATTGCGATGTTAGAGTGTCAATTTTAGATCTTATCCTGCTTTCTCTTGTGGGCATTTAGTCCTATAAATTTCCCTCTACACACTGCTTTATTTGTGTCCCAGAGATTCTGGTATGTTGTATCTTTGTTCTTATTGGTTTCAAAGAACATCTTTATTTCTGCCTTCATTTCGTTATGTATCCAGTAGTCATTCAAGAGCAGGTTGTTCAGTTTCCGTGTAGTTGAGCGGTTTTAATTGAGTTTCTTAGTTGTGAGTTCTAGTTTGATTGCACTGTGGTCTGAGAGACAGTTTGTTATAATTTCTGTTCTTTTACATTTGCTGAGGACTGCTTTACTTCCAATTATGTGGTCAGTTTTGGAATAAGTGCTATGTGGTGCTGAGAAGAATGTATATTCTGTTGATTTGGGGTGGAGAGTTCTATAGATGTCTATTAGGTCTGCTTGCTGCAGAGATGAGTTCAATTCCTGGATATCCTTGTTAACTTTCTGTCTCGTTGATCTGTCTAATGTTGACGGTGGAGTGTTGAAGTCTCCCATTATTATTGTATGGGAGTCTAAGTCTCTTTGTAAGTCTCTAAGGGCTTGCTTTATGAATCTGGGTGCTCCTGTATTGGGTGCATATATATTTAGGATAGTTATCTCTTCCTGTTGAATTGATCCCTTTACCATTATGTCATGGCCTTCTTTGTCTCTTTTGATTTTTGATGGTTTAAAGTCTATTTTATCAGAGACTAGTATTGCAACCCCTGCTTTTTTTTGTTCTCCATTTGCTTGGTAAATCTTCCTCCATCCCTTTATTTTGAGCCTATGTGTGTCTCTGCATGTGAGATGGGTCTCCTGAACACAGCAGACTGATGGGTCTTGACTCTTTATCCAGTTTGCCAGTCTGTGTCTTTTAATTGGAGCATTTAGTCCATTTACATTTAAGGTTAATATTGTTATGTGTGAACTTGATCCTGCCATTATGATATTAACTGGTTATTTTGCTTGTTAGTTGATGCAGTTTCTTCCTAGCCTCGATGGTCTTTACATTTTGGCATGTTTTTGCAATGGCTGGTACCAGTTGTTCCTTTCCATGTTGAGTGCTTCCTTCAGGGTCTCCTTTAAGGCAGGCCTAGTGGTGACAAAATCTCTAAGCATTTGCTTATCTGTAAAGGATCTTATTTCTCCTTCACTTATGAAACTTAGTTTGGCTGGATATGAAATTCTGGGAAGAAAATTCTTTTCTTTTAGAATGTTGAATATTGGCCCCCACTCTCTTCTGGCTTGTAGAGTTTCTGCCGAGAGATCTGCTCTTAGTCTGATGGGCTTCCCTTTGTGGGTAACCTGACCTTTCTCTCTAGCTGCCCTTAAGATTTTTTTCCTTCATTTCAACTTTGGTGAATCTGGCAATTATGTGTCTTGGAGTTGCTCTTCTCGAGGAGTATCTTTGTGGTGTTCTCTGTATTTCCTGGATTTGAATGTTGGCCTGCCCTACTCGGTTGGGGAAGTTCTCCTGGATGATATCCTGAAGAGTGTTTTCCAACTTGGTTCCATTTTCCCCCTCACTTTCAGGCACCCCAATCAGACGTAGATTTGGTCTTTTTATATAATCCCATACTTCTTGCTGGCTTTGTTCATTTCTTTTTCTTCTTTTTTCTTTTGGTTTCTCTTCTCGCTTCATTTCATTCATTTGATCCTCAATCGCTTATACTCTTCCTTCCAGTTGATCAAGTCGGTTACTGAAGCTTGTGCATTTGTCACGTATTTCTCGTGTCGTGGTTTTCATCTCTTTCATTTCGTTTAGGACCTTCTCTGCATTAATTACTCTAGCCATCAATTCTTCCACTTTTTTTTCAAGATTTTTAGTTTCTTTGCGCTGGGTACGTAATTCCTCCTTTAGCTCTGAGAAGTTTGATGGACTGAAGCCTTCTTCTCTCATCTCCTCAAAGTCATTCTCCGTCCAGCTTTGATCCGTTGCTGGCGATGAGCTGCTCTCCTTTGCTGGGGAAGATGTGCTCTTATTTTTTGAATTTCCAGCTTTTCTGCTCTGCTTTTTCCCCATCTTTGTGGTTTTATCTGCCTCTGGTCTTTGATGATGGTGACGTACTGATGGGGTTTTGGTGTAGGTGTCTTTCGTGTTTGATAGTTTTCCTTCTAACATTCAGGACCCTCAGCTGTAGGTCTGTTGGAGATTGCTTGAGGTCCACTCCAGACTCTGTTTGCCTGGGTGTCAGCAGCAGAGGCTGCAGAAGATAGAATATTTCTGAACAGCGAGTGTACCTGTCTGATTCTTGCTTTGGAGGCTTCCTCTCAGGGGTGAACTCCACCCTGTGAGGTGTGGGATGTCAGACTGCCCCTAGTGGGGAATGTCTCCCAGTTAGGCTACTCAGGGGTCAGGGACCCACTTGAACAGGCAGTCTGTCCCTTCTCAGATCTCAACCTCTGTGTTGGGAGATCCACTGCTCTCTTCAAAGCTGTCAGACACAGTTTTTTGCGTCTGCAGAGGTTTCTCCTGCTTTTGTTGTTGTATAGTTGTGCCCTGTCCCCAGAGGTGGAGTCTACAGAGACAGGCAGGTTTCCTTGAGCTGCTGTGAGCTCCATGCAGTTCGAGTTTCCCAGAGGCTTTGTTTACCTACTTAAGCCTCAGCAATGGTGGGCCCCCCTCCCCCAGCTTCGCTGCTGCCTTGCTGTGAGATCACAGACTGCTGTGCTAGCAATGAGGGAGGCTCCGTGGGCGTGGGACCCTCCCAGCCAGGTGTGGGATAGAATCTCCTGGTGTGCCCGTTTGCTTAAAGCGCAGTATTGGGGTGAGTGTTACCCGATTTTCCAGGTGTTGTGTGTCTCAGTTCCCCTGGCTAGGAAAAGGGATTCCCTTCCCCCTTGTGCTTCCCAGGTGAGCCGATGCCTCGCCCTGCTTCAGCTCTGGCTGGTCGGGCTGCAGCAGCTGACCAGCACCGATTGTCTGGCACTCCCTAGTGAGATGAACCCAGTACCTCAGTTGAAAATGCAGAAATCACGGGTCTTCTGTGTCGCTCGCGCTGGGAGTTGGAGACTGGAGCTGTTCCTATTTGGCCATCTTGCTCCGCCCTCCACCTTTCAATTTTTAATATGCAAAATGATACAATTCTTATTTTAAGCCACTTTTATTTACGTTTGGTGGTTTTTGTTTAAAGTATTCTGATATAAATTGAAATGCCATCACATTTCTATTTATTGCTTCCTGGTGATACCATAAATTGAAGCAGTGGGATTTAGGATTGAGATGTGTCTCTCTAAAATCATCCCTGGACTTAATACATCAGAGTCAGCCTGACTAGCCTTAGTACCAAGTGGGAGATAAAACATGTATGGAGAAAGGGGCTCTTGAGATTTATTTGTCTTCAGTCACTGGCATTTGTGAGCTCTGCTTCGTGGTTTGTTATGCTATGCCATGTCTGTTACATTATTCTTACAAAGCATGAAGACAACTAACATTATTTTATGTAGTATAACTTACTACTGCACTCTTCAAAAATCTGTAGATGACAGAGTTAGGTGCCAGATGTCATTTCCCTCTGTTGTGTATTCCTGTTTTGGTAATCTTTTTTTTTTTTTTTTTTTTTTAAGCCTGAGTGTATATACACACACACAGACACACACATGCACACACACACATAGTTATCCCTTCGCTTTTGTTTCCAACTTTATTAAAAGCAAATATGAGGAAGTCAAAGCCATTTTTCCTAGCTCATCTCATATTTTTCTTTTTAAAGACTTTCATGTTACTTGACGTCAATATCTAGTATTAGTAAAAGTTCCTTTTCTTTCCATTTCTCTTTCTAAATGTTTGATTCTGTTTCTCCTTTTTTCAATCATAGATAAGTCATTTGACTTGGAAATATCACATATTGACAAGAAAAATATCTTAACTAAATGATTCAGTATGACATTCCTTGTCTCAGCCCAGTCATGCGGAGAGGACATTTTGTTGCTCAGAAAAGAAAAGAATGCCTTACAGCACTCCATTGAAGTATAATGAATTAAATCTGTCCCTGATGGGAAAAAAAAAAAAAAAAAAACAGAATGGAAAAAAGAATAGAATAGTAAATGGTCCAGTAAAATGGATTCAAATAGTAATATCCTAACTAACTCATAGTGAAGTGGACGTTGTTTTAACTTAAGAGAAATAAATTAGTATATGATATAACATATGTAATATATAAGGTGCATATAAAATATTGCTCCTTTATATTACATGAACATAAGCAATATCTTTATTTGCTACACTTTCAGATAATTAATTCAGTCACATACTCCAGCTCATTTGGTTAACCATACATACAAGTAAAGAATGTTCAACTCTAAAATGCTGCTACAGGCCGGGCGCGGTGGCTCACGCCTGTAATCCCTGCACTTTGGGAGGCCGAGGCGGGCGGATCACGAGGTCAGGAGATCAAGACCATCCTGGCTAACACGGTGAAACCCCGTCTCTACTAAAATACAAAAAACTAGCCGGGCGAGGTGGCGGGCGCCTGTAGTCCCAGCTACTCGGGAGGCTGAGGCAGGAGAATGGCGCGAACCCGGGAGGCGGAGCTTGCAGTGAGCCGAGATGGTGCCACTGCACTCCAGCCTGGGCGACAGAGTGAAGACTCCGCCTCAAAAAAAAAAA